>NW_028317955.1:0-130000 GCF_062004578.1 Staurois parvus | reverse complement strand
CGTTACAGCGCTGCGTTACTTTAACTGATGATTGTGTCCTTCTGTAACCAATGCCATCAGTATGTTTTGCAACAATAAGGTTGCAAAGGTCTTGAGAGCTCTTTGCTTTTACCCAAAGAGATGCTTCTTGTGTGACACCTTGGTAATGAGACCCCTTTTTATAGGTCATCGGTTGAGTCTGAACCAACTGATGTTAATTTGCACTGACAAGGGGCAGGAATGCTTCCTAACTACTGATAGATTTCAGCTGGTGTCTTGGCTTTCCATGCCTTTATGCACCTCCCTTTCTTCATGTGTTCAATACTTTTTCCCTGTGTCATTCCATTTTATTATACATAACTTAATTTCTGAACTTGTTTTGGTTTCTATGTATGTATGGGTTGCATGGGTTGTTACCGACGTGGTGAAAATGTCAATAGCACCTTTAGAAATATATTTACAGGGGAAAAAATGGTTTATCGATCTAACCCAGGGGTGTCAAACTCAATTTCATCACGGGCCGCATCAGCATTAGGATGCCCTCAAAGGGCTGGTTGTATTTGTAAGACTATGTATACAGAGTTCAGGAGTACTGCTATGTACAGAGTGCAGGGCTTTCGGGGTGAACTACATACAGAGTGCAGAGTTCAGGGGTATGTGCTGTGCAGAGTTCAGGAGTGTACTGTGTACAGAGTGCAGCTCTCTTTCAAGGGCTGTCCACATCTCTTTTCTACCTCTCCTTCTCAGCTTTGACCTCTGCACCATTTTGCCACTTTCTAGCTAAAAAAAAGCCCTGGGTGTGAGGGCCACATGAAATGGCCTGGTGGGCCGGATTTGGCCCCCGGGCCTCGTGTTTGACACGTGATCAAACCCCTGCACAGCACCATCTACTGGTAAAGTAAAGAAGACTATCACAGTGACATGCAGAGGAGTTGTTAAAGACAAATATATGTTGGGACTTTTTTTCTTTTTAAACATTTTTGCATCTCAGGGACTGTAAGGCACTTTGCAGTTTGTTTTCAGATTTGCAGAAACACACTACAATATATTTAACGTGATTTCCTATGGGCCACATTTACATCTGTGAACTTTCAACCGATGCACTTTTTTGTAAAGGGTCAAAGACTTTTTTGCCAGCAGCCGATTGATTTTTTTGTTCCATAAACTGCAATAGAAACGCATGAAAAATGCATGTACATGAGTTTCTGGTGCATTTCCTGCATGACAGCAAACACCTCCCCCCTAGGAACATTAACACATCCAATAATGTGAAACATAAAACTCATCAATAAAGCATTGAAAATGCATAAAACTGTGTGGGAAAAAAAAAAATGCAAACCGCACTGCAAAAAACATCAACCCAACCTGCATAGCTATGAACCTAGTCTTAGAGCTTTTATGAAAAAAAAAAAAAAATTTTTTTAAAAGTTAGGTTACTAAAATTAGAATAGGATTTGGTTAGATAGATCGATATTTGAAAGATGAAGTTTAGATAAATGAACTTGGACCAACTTAAAAGTGTTTGTAAATCATTTTTTTCTAACACTGAAATAAAGAAACCGGTCATAACTACCTGCTCTGTGTAATGGTTTTGCACAGACCAGCCATGACCGTCCTCTTCTTGGGTCCTCTGCCGGTGCTCCTAGCCCCTCTTCATTCAGTGCCCCCATAGAAAGACGCTTCCTATGGGGGCGCTCGTTTGGTCCTGCTCCCAGGCCTTGCTGCCTGTGTCCATAAACACAGACAGCGGGGAACAGCCCCCTCCCCGTTCCCTCATCAGAGTTTGATGAACAGCAGCAGAAGCCAATGGCTTCCACTACTATCGATCTGCCCTGTGAGAAGGGACAATCGTGAGAGGCGCTGATCTCATACACAGCGCTGGTAAGTATAAGGGGGTCCTGCAGCATAGAATTTTTTTTTATCTTAACACATTAAGGAACAAAAAAAAAAAAAAACAAAAAAAAAAAACCTTAAGGCTTTACAACTACATTAAATGTACAAACCTTTATGGTCTTTAAATGGAACTACGCTGCATCTGAGCACTACAAACCAAAAATGCAATTTAATTAAATTATTCAAAACAAACTCTCCCATCAATCCATGATTCCATGCTTTGTTTTGCTGAGAAATCATTTTGAAAAACACCCCCTAGCATTTCTGGATGTGGCCGTGTTGAGTAACGGCAGAACATTCGTGTAACATTTACTTCCTGGAAGCCATCTGCCCTTAGCTCAAGCATGCAGACAGTAGAGTGTGCGTAGCTAAGAAAACTCATCCTTCTCTCCTGAAGACTCCTGGGATGGGTGACATTTGCCTAGTCATGGAAACCAGGAAGTAACTGCAGAAATATATATTTAATTTAAAACAAGTAAACATAATATACCTTTATTTATGTAAAGGGCTGTGTAAATTGACAGCGCTATATAAGTACATGAAATATATAAATCTTCCAACCACCTCCGTCCATTTTAAAATTAACTTTTGCCAAGCCTTAACCACTTCGCTATCAGTGCATCTCTTTTTCAGCTTGTGCACATGTTTGGAACATTACTCTCTTAACCAACATTTACCATTTTTAAACCGTATGCTGCAAGCCTTTAGTAATACATTATTATATTTACTGTTCTTAAAACTTTTTTTTTTTAAACATTCCCTCAGTTACTTCCTGGTTTCTAGCCTAGGCCAAAATGATGTCTTACACTCCCAAGAGTCTTCATAGCCATTTTGTTTTGCCTTCATCTGTAGGAGGGTTTCTCAGCTACACACCCTTCCGTCTACATGCCTAGGGTAAGGGCAGATGGATTCCAGAAAGTAAACGCTACATGAATCATCCACTCTTACTCAAGATGGCTGCAGTTAGAAATGCTAGGGGGTCTTTTTCAAAGTGATTTCTCAACAAAATAAAGCATGGAGACACGGATGGATGGGTGTGCTTTAAATATTAAAAGAAAATAGTTTTTCCAGTTCGTGGTGCTCAGATACAGTTAAGTTTTGTTTTAAAATGCACATTTAATTCCTGAAAATTAGTGAACCCCTGCAAAATTATATATTTTCTGAAAACAAGAGACCCTGGAGAAAAAAAAAAAAAAAAAAAAATGGTGGTAGTTGTAATTTTATATGTTACATATTAATGATGTATCCGGGTCAGGCTCGAAATTTGAATTTGCGGGACGGCAGTAACTGAAAATAAGACAGACGCGGATTCGTGAATTTATTCACAGAAGCCCATCTATGGTCCATCCCAGTATCCAGAGAGGGGATCTCCAGTCTACCCAGGATACTACATCCACCATTCCCTGTAAGGGACCTCTGGCTGTATTGGATCAACTTTAAACCCTGGAATTGCCCCCTGTAACATCTACCCTTCAGAGGGAGGATTACCCTTCATCTGCTCTACCCTGATCCCAATAAGAGGACATCTTTACCCATATTTATATGCACATTAAAATTGTGCATCTGGTGAGTGTGCAATTTTATTCTATCTGCACGAGAACCAGAATATCTTTGAAGCAATCACTTCCAGAGCACTATTGTCACTTTTGGAATATTCATATTTTATGATCATATACTCAAACATTTGTTTGATTTTAATAGCCATTTATATCTATATATATTCGTTTTTAGCCCCGCACTAGGTTATTTTATTTTTGGATTTATAGGTTTAATCTCTTTTACCTACTGTGCTTAGCTGCTACTTCTAGTGCGCTCACTTACTTCTAACTACAATATTAGTGTACATGTATATCACATGCAAATTTCTAGTAAATAATACACGAACAATAGATTACAACATTTTGAGTAAAAAATAAAAGATGAGATTGTCACGAGCAAATAGATACCTAACATGTCAAGCCTTTGAACTGTTAAACGTCAACAAGCCTCAGTAATCAATATACTCCATAGGCGATGCTTTAAAAGCCTTTGCAGGTCTTCAGTTTAGAGTTCACAGTGAATTATGGCCCTAGAATTATTGCTCTCAGGTTCACAAGGAAACCTCACGTGTGGCTCAATTGATATTTACATACACCAACTGCTGTGGGGTCAATACGGCAGTGCTGACAGAGAAGTCAGTTATACATACAGTGTATGTACATAATAAAAAATTATACTGTACTATATGAGACACACACTATGCCTGATGTTCAGCTCTAAGCCTAGATAATTCCTCTTTTCAATTTCAGTTCATAACGTGTTGTCATCATACCCAACAATGCTTCACTATATAGAAAAAATGAAAGATACAGGATAAAACAAGACAATGAAAAGGAATTCTATATATACCACAGACCTCCCTACCAAAAGACATCTCTGCATAGCAGGATGAAACATTCCCAAAAAAAAAAATCTAAGTTACATAATGCAAAAACCATTTGTTCCTTTCACAGAAGCGTCCCAAATCCCTGATGTAATG
Organism: Staurois parvus; assembly: GCF_062004578.1. Lineage (NCBI taxonomy): Eukaryota > Metazoa > Chordata > Amphibia > Anura > Ranidae > Staurois > Staurois parvus. The sequence goes on along the minus strand of NW_028317955.1, from coordinate 125,610 downwards.
AGGTCACCTCTGCTCACACCAGCTTTAGAAAATCTCCACGACCCCAGCAGTCACCTCCACCTATAGTCCAGCCTTTCTCAACCTTTCTTACCCCAGAGGAACCCTGCAGTTGCAGTACATTACCAATGAATACTACATTGTAGAACATTTAAAAAAAAAAATAAAAAAATTATACATTTAATACAGGTAATATAGCACCGGCAATTTATGCAGAGCTCAACATACATGGTACATTCTCATCAGAATACCGAACCCTTAAAGTGGAGCTCCACCCAAAAGGGGAAGCTCCGCTTGTTTGCACCCTCCCCCCCCCCGCCACATTTGGCAGTTTTATTGGGGGGGAGAAGAGCGGGTACCTATTGTTTTGACAGGTACCCACTCCCACTTCCGGCTCAGTTCACTTCGGTGAATTCAGGCGTAAGTTCACTCCCCCCCCAGTCTTCTGGAACATTTCACAGGTCCCAGATGACTATGGGACCGATCACAATGCGACATGCACAGTAGGAAACTGTCTGTGAAGCCGCAAGGCTTCAATTCTGGTTTCCTTTACTTGCTATGGTGGGAACCCGGAGGCTAGTGAAGAACTAGCCTGGGTGAGAATGGCGCTGGACCCCTGGACAGGCAAGTGTCCTGTGAATGATGAAAGTCAGCAGCTACAGTTATTTGTAGCCGTTGACTTTTAATTTTTTTTTGGGGGGGGGGGGGGAGGGGGGAGTTTGAGCATGGAGCTTGAACTGACATTCATACCTACACAGACTAGAGAGATATATCTATTTATAATTAGCGCCCAGTGTCCAGGTGCCCTCGCGCATTAGCGCCCAGTGTAGGCAGGAGATTAAGTCACCATTGCTCACTGCTTGAGGAACCCCTAGTTGTGATGCTTGGAGGAACCCAGTTATTCAGGGAACCCTGGTTGGGAAAGGCTGCTGCTATAGTCCCTGCATCTACCTCTTCCAACCAGTGCAGACTCATCGCCCCAAGTATCGCCTTCCACTGCCCAAGCAGCCTCCATCACTCCCCAGTTCCTTCTACGTTCAGCCCAGCCTGCGGTCCTGTTTGACAGCCGTTGCTTGTGAATCTGCTAGCCATACCCATCCCACCTTTCCTGGGCTGTTTTCTAGATTCTAACACAGCACAGTATAATCCATCCTTGTACTACCGTCCTTCGATCAATTGTCCCCCTGCCTCCCTCTCTCATAACCTATTAATCATCCATCCCCGCTGCTCTTCTGGAACATCTTACCAGCTTCTCTTCCGCCTCCAATGCCGTCCTATTCCCCTGCACGATGGGGTTCATCCCTCCTGGAATACAGTCATCACTGCCTGTGTCTCGCTGTGAATATACACACATCTCTCAGAGCGCACCAATTCATCCTCACCTCCAGCACAGCCAACAATTCTGTCCTCTAGCAAGACAGGCCCTCCCCGCTTCCCTCCCCACACACAGTTATTAGGTTCTCTGCTGTAACAGCTATTCTCTGACACAATGATTGCTTCCTGCCAAGGCTGCTGGACTTCCTCAGATCGCTGGCCTGATTAATGACAACCGGAGATAAATAGTGATGTTGGCCATACGAAAATCACATTGCTGCCTGTACCAAACATGAGCACAGCAATGGAAACGTGTCATCTTCAAGTTCTGAGGCCTCGTGTACACCCCAGTTGGGATACAGAAGGTAGTCAGAGCTGGAGAAGCTTCAAAGCTGCAGTCTGGCCTGCCTCCCATCGCAGTGGTCTGCCAAGGCAGAAACATCAGTTAAAGGGAACCTGTCATGAGAAAATAAAGGCTGCCGATTCTAATCTCTTCTTTTGAGAACGCTAGTTCCCTGTCTACAAAGGGCAACTATGCCAGAGACCAAAAATAATAGTATTGTCACCAGCTCTCTGGTCTGCCACTGCAGCACTCCCTGGAGCACCAGGGGGGGCGGCAGCGGTTGACTCAAGCTCTCAGTGAGAGGCTGAGCCACCTGCCAATCAGGCATCTGGGCAAATCCAGACATTATTGTCAGGATCCCTGCAGAGCCTGGACTAGTTCTGTGATGTTAGTAGACCACCAGAAGAAGTATGGCTTAAACAAAAAAAAAAAAAAAAAAAAAAAAAATCCTTCAGCCGTACTGCTTCTTTTAGGGCTCGTTCACACTTGACTGTTTTACCTACGCTTGCCAAACGCCCCTATAGCGTTTGGCAAGCATTGGTCCGGCGTTTGCGGAGCGTTTTTTAACACTCGGCAAACGCCGCATGCGCGGTTTAGCAGCGGTTGCTAGGCGTTTGCCGAGCATTAAAAACGCCCCACAAACGCCTATAATGAAGTTTAAATTGTGTTACCGCTCTGCAAACGCCCCGCAACCACGTCGCAACTGCACCGCAAGCGCCGGTTGGGAGTTTGCGGAGCGGCACCATAGACTAGAATAGGAGGCTTCAACGCCTCCTGACTCGACCAGAGGCGTCCGTTTTGCCGCGACGCAAATGCTTCCGTTAGAACAGCACCATGTGCTGCAATGTGCAGAATTGTCCGAGGCGTTTGGGAAGCGGTAAAAACACTTCCCAAACGCCTCTCTGCCGCCTGCACACAACGATAGTGTGAACGTAGCCTTACAGGCCAAAAGGGAGCAAATAAGAGGAAATATATTCATAGAGTTTACATACACTAAAGTTGATACTTTGTTTCAATGGTGTCCGAGTAGCTGACCCAAAACAAGTACAGAGATAAGGGATTCTAGCAATGTTCTGTAACCATTTCCAGCATGCTTGTTCCAGGTATGCAAATACCGGGTAAAAAAAAAAAAAAATGATCCTTGAAACCCCACTTCACATGAAAAATTCACAAAAAGTTCCTTGAATAAGTGGCACCTAAACATCACTGCCTTTTAGAACAACCATGAACTGGCTTTTGATCAGACCTGTGGGTGGCAGGCCACTATCTCAGATCAGGTATTCTGCAGGTAGGTATGCCTATGCTGCATAGTCCAACCACAACATGTGCGACGCCGACTGTGCACCAAAGGCTAGACGCTGAGGCCACAGTCATAGTAGATTCCCTATACTGCTGGGATTGGAAGTAGTAGGACCAGTGGCGGACTGACCATTTGGAAACTCGGGCACTGCCCGGGGGCCCGGGGTCAGTAGGGGGCCCCATGAGATGCCCCTGATACCTTTTTCATAGGCTTTTTGAGTTTGGGCAAGGACACAGGGGCCCCATGATCCCCTATTGCCCGTGGGCCCCATGAGTTATCAGTCCACCCTTGGGTAGGACTAAGTGTCAGTCTTCACCTATGGGGTATCTTTTATACTTTATTGCTCTTTCCAACCAGCACAACACTGTCAAATCGGGAAGATGAGACCGTTAGGGGCCCTTCTCACATTTAAAGGTGTTGTGTTAAAGCTAAACTCCAGCAATTCTAGATTTTGTATACTTACACTGGGGCATCTTGGCACAATGAGTATGCACAAGCGATACTTGATCGTCTCTGAAAGCTGTACATCACGCCGATGGACACCTTCTTCCAAGTGCTGTGCTGAGCAGCTGCCCTTCTGCAAAGTAATCGCAGGAACTCACACACCCTCCCAGCCAATTGAAGAATGCCTTGCATTTTTCGTGAAGAAAGCAAAGTGTTCTCTAATTGGTTATGTAGAAAAGGAGAGGGGATGTCACAATCTTCACCTTGTCCAATCAGGGAACGCTTTGCATTCATTGAGAAAACTGCAAGCTGTTCTCTAAATGATAGCAGTGCAGAGCAAACGACCCTCTGTGGTTACTATGCATGTAGAAGATCTTGGCCATCAATGTAGTAGCTCAGGCTACTACTGTGATTTACACCTTCCACAAACACCAATCAGGTATCACATCTGCGTACTCACATTGTGCCAAGCTGGTCTAGTGTGAGTATGCAAACTAGATCATCCATGGAGTTCAACTTTGAAGTGTTACTTAACCCAGAACCCTGTATTCACCATATCTGGTCTCCCACAGTGTCATCAGCAGTGTATAGCAGTCTTGTGACCTCTATCAGTGTCCGCCTGAGTACGGTTTAATCTTGTAAGAGGACTTTTCATTCTCCCCTGACTGTCCTATGAGGCTGAATGATCCCTTAACCTCTGTTTGGAGAGCACCGACTAGCCCTGTGCCGCCGCCCCCCCCCCCCCCCCAAAAAAAAAAAAAACAAACAAACAAATCTCTAGCAATAGACACCAAACTGAGCATGTGCAGACTTGCCACTGCTTCTCTGTACTATGGCAGATGGTTTGGGGACAGCAAAAGAAAGGGAGGATCAGACCGTTTTTTTTTGTTTGTGTTTTTAAATACAATGCAGAGGATTAACCCCTTAGGTTGCACAGTGAGTATAACAAGCGTTCTTTACTGCATATATTATTGTTACTATTATTATACAGTATTTATATAGCGCCAACAGTTCGCTCAGCGCTGTACATTACAATGGGGGACAATACAGTACAATACATGAGGGGCTCGAGGGCCCTGCTCCTTGGAGCTTACAATCTAGGAGGGAGGGGATAGTGGTACGGGAGGAAAAGCTGTGGGGGATGGAGTGGTAGGAAGAGTGGAGGAGATCGGCAGTTAGCAGAGGGCGGGGTAGGCTTCCCTGAAGAGATGGGTTTTTAGGGTGTGCCTAAAAAGAGAGGAGAGTGGGTGATAGTCTGATGGATTGGGGTACGGAGTTCCAGAGGATGGGTGATGCCCTGGAGGTGGGCATGGGAGGAGGAGATCAGGGAACTAGAGAGAAGGAGGTCTTGTGAAGAGCGGAGAGTGCATTTTGGGTGGTATTCGGATATCAGGTCTGTGATGTAGTTTGGGGCAGAATTATGGACAGCTTTGTACGTCAGTGTTAGCAGTTTGAATATACAGACTGATTTTACGGTTGTGGGTTTAGTAACACCAAGGCAACCCATCCATTTTTTACTGGGTGGCCAACACCCCACATAAAACTAGACAACCTTCCCCCTCCCCCCCCCCCACACGAATGGTTCACATATCTGTGCCTTGTGCTGTTGCTGAACCACATGTGCATTGGGGTGCACTGGCGTGCCACTTCCTTCATATCCTTAGCCCTCTACTTTATATTGCTTGCTTTCCTTCTGATAATACTCACTGCATTGCTGACTCTAATACAACAGCTTCCTTATTATAGTAATCTGAGCAACAACAAAAAAAAAAAATAAAAAAAATAAAAAATGACAACTGTGTATATACACAGATCCTCCTACCTGACTGCACAAATCGCCATCTCCGCTGTGCCTGTGAATACAGCCAACTCTTAATTCCTGTCAAGCCTAGCTGGCTGATGGCAAATCTCACTCAAGGGATGACAATCCTCCCAGTATAAGAACAGAGAGCCATCTGCCTCCTCCTCCTCCTCTCCTCACACACCCCTCCATTTACAAACAGACAGAAATGCAATGTTGATTCACCAGTGCTGTGTGTATGTCATCGCCGTGTTTGCTGTGACACACAGCTCCTGTGGGTGGCAGGGAGATGTCACGGATTAGGTGGGCAGAAGAGGGGCTGTTCAGTAGCGATTTCGACTCTGCGAAGACAAATACATTTCTGCTTTGTGTATACAGAGCCGGCCCACCAGGAACGGATATATCTCTGTACAGCGTTCACCAAACTTTTTGTCGCTATATAAATACTGTATAATAATAATATTTTCTCTGTGTTGGGCAGAGATCTGGCCATCAGATACCCTGACATCTGTAATAAACTGACATAACCAGGTCCCAGCATCACCCACCTGCTCCGGTCTTGCTCTCCACGTCAGACATTTAATCTGTTCATAATATGGACGCAGGAAGCCCTAAGAAGCCATTGGCTGATCAGAACCACCAGCAATGACCCATAAAGAGTATCTAAATACAACACACATTTAAAATATTGCAGCTTACCAGTCCTTAGACATAGCGCCTGCATTAGCTTTCTTTTTTCCCCCCAGGCAAGTACAGAAAAATACCTGTTGATTGTGACAGACATCCAGTGTCCTTGTAACTGTGTGCATTGTACCGAAATTCCAACGTTATTAGCTTACTCAGCGATCTTCTGTGAACTGCACAACCCCCTCCCCATGTAATGGAGATGAGGGAGGAATTGTATTCCAAATCAGAAGAGCAGCCTAGGGTGACAATGCTGTATCCACAGATACTATACAGTGAGTAAGTGTTGTCACCCTATGACAGGAAGTGTGTTACTGGCAGGATCACTAGGTTAAAAAACAAAAAATGCAGCCAACACATCTAGGGACTGGAAAGATACAATACAAATGACAAGTTTTCTTGGGTTTAGATACTCTAACAAGTAGGAGTGCCGTTTTAAAACAGCACAGGGACAATATTCTTTATTAGCCAGCCAATTACCGCTCCCAATCCTCCTGTTAGAACGGAATAAGAACAGTCACCTATCCAACCTTAACCACTTGTGTACTTTTACACCCCTTCCTGCCCAGGCTAATTTTCAGCTTTCAGGGCTGTTGTACACAAAGAGAGATGTATTTTGGTGGTATTTAATCACCACTGGAAGTTTTATTTTTTTGTAATATAAAACAAAAAAAAGAAAAAAAATGTGAAAAAAAAAATTTAGCAAACAGGTAATTTTTCTCCTTCACTGATGTGCGTTGATAAGGCGGCACAGATAGGCAGCACCGAGGAGGTGGCACAGATAGGCAGCACTGATGGGCACTGGAGGAGGGAGCAGAGATAGGCAGCACTGATGGGCAATGGAGGAGGTAGCAGAGATAGGCAGCACTGATGGGCACTGGAGGAGGTAGCAGAGATAGGCAGCACTGATGGGCACTGGAGGAGGTAGCAGAGATAGGCAGCACTGAGGAGGTGGCACAGATAGGCAGCACTGATGGGCATTGAGGAGGTGGCACAAATAGGCAGCACTGATGGGCACTGAGGAGGTGGCACAAATAGGCAGCACTGATGGGCACTGAGGAGGTAGCACAAATAGGCAGCACTGATGGGCACTGAGGAGGTGGCACAAATAGGCAGCACTGATGGGCACTGAGGAGGTGGCACAAATAGGCAGCACTGATGGGCACTGAGGAGGTGGCACTGGTGGACATTGATGAGGAGGCACAGATGATGCTGCAATGATGGGCACTGCTCATCAGTGCCCTGATTATCAGTGCAGATGTCCTCTGACATTGGCCAGTTATCAGCAGTACTTTCCTCACGCTGTGGCAGCAACTGTATTTACTTTGTAATCTGCTGTGTCATTGGTTGTGGTACAAAATGCCTCTGTGAGTGGCCTTTTAGCTAGTCATGTGACCAGCTGTGTCCATAGGACACAGCAATCACTGACAGCGCTGGGGGCACGTTCTGGGAGGATATCATATGATGCCCTCCCAGAACTGGACAACCGTGCTGTAGCCATCATTCGGCTATAGCGAGGTTGTAATAGTGAATAAATAAACCTTCAAAAATCAAAGTGCTTATTGTAGAACAATATTTATTTCTTTTTTTAAATAAAGTAGCCACAAGTGAAAGTGGCCCTACTGGAAGATTTCCCCTTCGTTCCTGTTCTGGCGACCACCCAAAATTTGGTTATTTTCTTTTACTTTCAGTGATGGCAGTCACCAGGGCAAAGAGAGGGAATCTCCTTAACAGGGACACAGCAATAAAAACCAGACAGGTGTTCTTCCTTCAATTCGGCCTCGCACCATACGCACAGAAAAAATGAAAAAAAAAAACTGAAACGCACAGATCTCACTTGTGGAGACATTAGTTTACATCAACTCTCACGCATGTTTAAGTTTTAAACACGTTGCAGAAGTGTTGTGGTGTGAACAACCGTTTTCTGCCCTTGTAAAAAGCATGCAGAAAAAACACTTTGCAGCATGGTGTGAGCGAGGCACTATATACTTTGAGATTTATATTACAGTACAGTTTCTTAACATGAAAACTCCAACCTTAAAAACCATTTTAAATCCAATTTTCCCTTCAAATGGGGCAGCACAGTGGCTTAGTGATTAGCACGTCTGACTTGCAGTAAATGGGTCATGGGTTCAATTCCCGACCATGGCGCCTCCTGCATGGAGTTTGCATGTTCTCCCTGTGCTTGCGTGGGTTTCCTTCCACACTCCAAAGACATGTTGGTAGGTTAATTGGCTCCTGTCTAAATTGTCCCTAGTATGTGTATGTATGAATGTAAGTTAGGGACCTTAGATTGTACACCCCTTGAGGGTTAGGGACTGATGTGAATGTATAATATAGGTGTAAAGCTCTGCGTAAATTGACAGCGCTATACAAGTACCTGAAATAAATGGAAACAATATCAACTATTCAGGCATTAAAAGAGCTCTTTTGGTCATACTTCTCTTGGGTGCACTTATTTTGCACTCCTGTGACCCACAATCAGCCAACAGCAGTCTAAAGTGGCCTGTCAACTGACATCACAGAGCCAATTCAGCCTCTGGAGGTATCCTGACAATGTCTGAATCCAACCAGACGCCTGACCAGCAGCCGGCTCAGCCTCTCAGCGTGCTGCTTAGAACGTGAGCCAGCTGCTCTCCCCCTCCACAGCCCGGCGCTCCAGTGAGAGCTGGAGGAGCAGAGCAGGGAGCTGGTGGATGACAGTCACTTTAAGCCACAGTTCAATACAGGCCAAATTTGCAAAAGGTTTTCAGAAAGAAGTTAAAGATCTATTCAAGAAGTACAAGACCTAAGAGCTCCTATCACCTAATATCTCATTCCCCCACACCAGTATACACCCCTGTAACTGTCTAAATGATAAAGACTTGGGGGTACGTTCACAGAGCAGCAAAAGGAACGGATCCTCCTGCTTACCCATAGTGTCAATCTCAAAGAAAATTCAGGTAACATATTAGGAGTCTCACAAAACTTGCAAATGTTCCCACAATGCTCACTCCTTTGTTGGATATGCCAGCTATGATTATTCTGGAATTGCGAGGTATCACAGGGCTTCTGGGACAAGTAAAGGATATTTTATATAAACGGACATTCAATTGGGGGAATGACCAAGCTGCCATTCTTCCCACTCTTACCACTAAAGCGTTACAAGTACTCGCTACTCCCAAATTTACCTACTACAGCAAAAGTCAACATTCCACTCCATTGAGGAAACCAACCACCCCTCCACCAGTGAGCCTCGGGCTAAACAAATGAAATGAAAATTGTGAAGAATTTCTGAACCACAAGAAAAAAAACCTGGTTTTACTGGATAGATTTTACTCACCAGAACATCACACCTTACTAGTGATCCCCCCAAAAAATCTACTACGGATCTCAGCCTTTCCTTTCATACGCCTCATATCAATCGTTGACACTCTTGATAAAGTCAACCCTGGGGGGGGGGGGGGGGGTGTCAAACTCCTCCCTGCCCCCAAAAATCCAAGTCATTCCTACTGTGACTATGTTTCAATGTATGCCACAGGGGTCTCTTAAAGCTGAACTCTAGACAAACATAGGGGCATAGCAGGAAGGGACGTCATCCCACACAGCAATACCGGAAGTGGTTAATACAGGAGAAGGTGGCGGTGAGAGCCTAGAGCCAGATCCGTGTGCCCTGTGCTTATCATGTAACATGAGTGTTCATCCTGCTGCAGGAGTATGCATCTAACAATGTGAGTGGGCATTGTGGAAGAGGTTTTTAATAAATAAAAGGTTTTACCCCCTTCCTGTCCAGGCCAACTTTTCAGCTTTCAGTGCTATCACACTTTGAATGACAATTGCACAGTCATGCAACATTTTTTTCACACAGATAAAGACAGATAAAGTTTTATTTTGGTGGTATTTATTCACCGCTGGGATTTTTATTTTTTTTGCCATGTAAATTAAAAGGTCTAAAAATTTTGAAAAAAAGTGTTTTTCTTATAAAATTTTGCAAATAAATCGTATTTCATCATAAATCTTGTCCAAAATTTATTCCGTTATATTTTTAGTAAGAAAAAAAAAAACCAAATTAGTTTATAACCAAAAATTATAATTTTTAAACTTTTTTTATATTATTTTTTATATACTGTCACCCTAGCAGTACAGTGTCACCATGGTGACACTGTACTTGTGGGGGGTGATAAAGATTTTTTTTTTTTTAACACGGATTGCTTTTACACCCATAAAGGCTGTAAAAGCAATCATTTCACCTCCTTTCTAGCTGCATCCTTGCAGCCATTGAGAACTACTGAGTGAGCTGTGATTGGTTATAGCTTGTCACATGGTACAAGGCTGTTGTGAATAGCCTTGTACCATGTGACCTCTGTGATCATTCACAGATTTCACACGTAGTAAGCAATGATGTCAGAAATGACATCTTGCTTACTACTCTGCATGTGATCACTGATTGGCCAATCAGTGATCACATGATCGGGACCTCGTACACAGCGGGCACCGGATCGCGGTGCTCCGCACTCCCAGGGAGCGCGTACAAGCAGGGTGCGGGGAGGCCATTTATAAACGGCCACCCGATCCTGCACTGCCACCGCCTGGCCGTTTATATACAACGGCCGGACAGGAGGTGGTTAAAGATTTCACACTATGGTAGTCTCCTTACATGTTGTGTGAGACATTTAAAAAGGAAGGAGTGCAGCTGACCCAAGAAGAAGGCTGATGGTGGTTATCCATGGTACTAAGCATTGTATGACTCACCTGTGATAGTCCTATATATCTGATGAGTGTTCTGTGTTTATGGTGGACGATTTCGGGAACACTATGGCACTGACTGTTGGAAATGGAGCACTTTGAGCATGGACACTTTAATCAGTTTGAAGGCATTGTGCATTATACTGTGAATAATTGGACACTTTACATGCACAGTGAGACTTTTTGGAAGCAAAAAGGACACTTTATTGAATCAGGTTTAAATTTTTATTTGAGTATAGGAGCATTGCAGAGAATAGGCTTGTTTATTGCACATGTTTAAACAAAAAACAATAGCGCTGTATAAAAGATAGATGTATATATAAGGGCTGATTAGTATAGCACTTGGTACAGCAGCTGCGGTGAATTAAGGGGTCACATCCAAACCGCTGGTTCACATTAAATATAAAATGTACCAATTAATACATCAAATGTATATCTTTTTAAAGCCCAGCTCCATGAAAATCAAAAAATGTCACCCTTGTAGTGGAGGGCCCCCTGCACCATAAGGGTTAAATGCCCATTATGCCTAGGCACTACTGTACAACCAGCTTTATTTACCTTACACCCCACTCCGGTCAGCTCCAGCACCCTTCTTCAAAGTTCTGGTCTATGGGTGGAGCCTCAGCATCATCACATACAATGTGGGTCATTAACCCTGTAATGTACTTTTAGGAGGCTGGAGTGTGGCCAGAGTAGGAGAAACTTAGAGGAGCTGTGAGAAATTAGTTGTAGCACTGAAGGGAGAAATAAGGTATTCTCCATAAAGGGATTTTTATTTAAATTTTAAAAAAGTGCATTTACAAACATGTCATACTTACCTGCTCTGCGTAATAGTTTTGCACAGCGCAGACCTGATCCTCCTCTTCTTGGGTCCCCCAACTGAGAGCCCCCATAGCAAGCCATTTTGACCTAAGCCCCACTCTGTCCACACACAGAGCATGACTCGGCTCCGCCCTCTCCTCACTGGCTGTGATTGACAGCAGTGGGAGCCTGCTGTCTCTGAGCCAATGAAGAGGGAGAGAGCCGCTGCTCTTGGGCACAGTGCTGGATCGAGATCAGGCTCAGGTAAGTACAAGAAGGGGGGGGGGGGTTGAGGAGCTGCATGAAGTTTTTTTTGCCTTACTACAGAGAATACTTTGAAAGTAAAAAAAAAAAACCCTTCAGCCTGTAAAACCACTTTAACCCTCTGTCTTAGGCGTAAGCAATGAACCATTGCAGCAGGAGGAGTCATGGAGTTGGGCTTCAGGGCAAGCAGTGTAACTGCCTGAACTGAATTATCTCACACTCTACTATATAATCTGAAGCAGAAAAAAAAAAAAAAAAAAAAAAAAAAAAGAGGGAGTGGGGATAAGCAGCACAAAGGGCCAATCAGGAATGTTGCAATGCAAAGTACAATGCTAATAGGAGGAGAGAGCAGAATGACACAGATGAACTCAATCTACTGTTTATTCTTTGAAATTAGAAAAGATGATATACTTTCCACTGATGGGAGAGCTCTAGCTCCGATTCAACAAGGGGTGTTTTGGATGTCTGCAGAGAGACCACTGCTTCCACAGAAAGAAGGGTTCTTTGCTCTACAGCATGCTGCCAGGGGACGGGCTTTCTTGCTCAGGCCATGGCTGCTTTCCAAGAAAGCCAATATTAAGCCTTTGCACATCTTTTGATTTGATACACCTGGAATGTAATTAATGGATTTAAAGTGGTAGTAAAACTTGACATTAAATATATAAAAAAAAAATCTCCCTGCAAAGTAATATTACGTGCATCGCATATTGGCACATTATTTGTTTTATTATTTGTTCAGGTACTTATATAGCGCCGTCAATTTACGCAGCACTTTACATATATATTGTACATTCATATCAGTCCCTAAACCTCAAGGAGTGTACAATCTAAGGTCCCTAACTCACATTCATACATACATATACTAGGGCCAATTTAGACAGGAGCCAATTAACCTACCAGCATGTCTTTGGAGTGTGGGAGGAAACCAGAGTACCCGGAGGAAACACACGCAGTCACAGGGAAAACATGCAAACTCCAGGCAGGTGGTGCCGTAGTTAGGATTCGAACCAGCAACCCGAGTACTGCCAGACGGAAGTGCTAACCATTTAGCCACTGTGCTGCCCCGTTATGAAAGACTTGTCTTAGAACGAAGCCATCCAGCGACGCGCTTTCACCGCTGCAGAGACTTCCATCTTCACCCAGGCTTCCTTTTGGGGTTATGGGCTGCGGCTGCTGAATGGCCGAGCCGATGACATCACACGCACGTTTCAGCCGCGGTACACAGCTCTGAAGGAACAGCACAGGTATGCTGTTCCTTCAGAGCGCATGTGCCAGAATGGTTACTGGCTGCTGCTCCATAGAATATCACCTAAACGGTGAATGCGATTCATTTTACCTATAGGCAAGCTTTATTAAAAATAGATAGATATATATATATATATATATATATATATATATATATATATATATATATCTATATCTATCTAACACACACAAAGTGACTTTAATACCACTTTAAACAGACAGTTTAATTGGGCTTTGCACATTCCAAACATAACAGACTCAAAGTACCCAAGATTAAATGCTACTGTTACCCATTGTGGCCTCTCTCAGAAACCTTGATAAACAAGGCCCAATGTCACAAAAGCATTAGAACACAACCGAAGAGAATTCTAGAACATAAACGGTTATCTGATGCCAAATGCTGACTCTACTGGGAATCGCTGACACATACAGTAGGCTATAATACATCTAATGCATATTTAGCATAGATCTGGCAATAGAGATCTGGGGGAAGGGTGTACAGGCGTGACAAGGCAGAGTATAAAAAGGTGACAGGAATGTTGTAATGTATTCTATGATTACTAGATCATTCTATAAATAACACACAACAGGTAAGCTGGAAGGAGACAGACGATACAAGATACAGAAAATTAAAATTCAGTAATCAGTAGAACAGGACACTGGCGGAGGATGAACTATCACTGACGAGGTAGTAGACATGGGTGGTGGGAAGCCAGGATAAGTATTTCACAGACAACGTTCAGGGAATGTCAGCAAAAATGGCAGCAGATACTGAAGAGGTAGAAATCAATAAGGGGGGGGTATTTAATTTACAGGTAAACCCTCTAACTAAATTAGAAGGAGTGATGAAAAACTGATCTGAGGGGTAGGCAAAAAGGCAGCTGCTTTTGGCTCTTCAGCAGAATGGGGCAGAAAAAGGGCACGCTTCCCAAGTAGTTCACAGCTCATGGAGGGGGTGCACTTTGGCCTTTTTTGCCTTGGGTGCCCTTGTCCTGGCATTGGAGCGGTGCGCTGTTGTGAAGAAGGGGAGTTGCTGGATTTTCTATTCCTTGTCACTGCAGATCTGCACACAGCTGTTAATCCCGGCATCAGAAATTTGTAGATTCCTGCCACTGGGATTCACACCGTGGCGAAACACCCAAATCATATCTAGGAAAATTAGAAAAAAATAAAAAAAACCCACACACACCATACAGGACTAATCAAATAAGCAAAACAAAAGTCAATATTAATATCCTATTTGAGTAGCATTCCCATTAATTAAACTGAACTTGGGCCCAGATTGCATATACACAACTGGTGTAAAAATGAAATCAAAACAAACCAGAAAATAAGGACCTGGTCAGTGCACATACAGGGCAAGGACTGTCTCCCCGCTCCCATGTGACAACAATTGCGGCTTGTGATTGGCCACCCAACATTGCATTGTGGGAGAAGAGATGCTCACGTTACATAATACCCAGAAGCACAGGGTATTTCGTATTGTAAAGTGGCAGAGTTAGAGGTAATAAAATCAATGTGCTTATAGTGGCTCTAAAGGCTCAAGATAAAAACCTTTGGGTGTAGCAGCCCCCCTAACCCCCCTATACTTACCCAAGTCTGATATCGATTCTGCGAGTGTAGCGGCTTTCCCGGGTCTCTCCCCCCTCACAAAGCACCAGAGGCTCCCGCTGCTGTCAATGAACCAGTGGGCCAATGAGGAGATGGGGATGGGACCGAGCCACGCTGTATGTGTCAATGGACAGCCAGAGCGTGGCTAAGGAGTGAGCTTGTTCAAGTGTCCCCATAGCAAGAGGCTTGCTATCGGAAGCACTCGGCAGGAGGAAGGAGCCAGGATCACCGGAGGAAGACCGAAAAAGTTGAGAATCAGGGAAGCTCTGTGCAAAACCCACTGTACAGAGCAGGCAAGTATAACATGTTATTAAAAAATATATAAAAAATTATTTCCTTTAGAATCAATTTAATCTGCATGCAAAAGTTTATATCATACAGATATTCCTAGATCCAAATGTATCACTTGGGTACAATAATGTAATAAAATCCAACAAAAGAGAGACCCTGGGGACAAATGTCTAGGTGTGCAGACACTGCCAGGCGCCCATACAAAGATTGCTTACCAGTAGAGTTGAACAGTAATGAGCATTTGAGGTTTGTGGGTACATTTAAATACTGGTGACAGCAGCAGGCCATTTAAAAAGGATGGCGACTGTGACAGATTTGGAAATATATAGGGGGAAGGGAACACTGACAGAAGATTTGGAGGGGGATGGTAACTGTAAAAGAAGAGACTCTTTGAAGGGGGTGGAAACAGACTGGTTATTTAAAAATAAATTGCAGTCTCTGTGCAATCTCAGATCTGGAGATAAAAAGGGAGAGAACAGAGGATTTTAGATGTAGAAAAAAAAATGTAAATAAAACCATGAAGGCAATAGCGATTGTGCTCTTCCAGAGGAAAACTACAGGGACAGCCATTGCTGACCTCCATAAATTGCTGGAAGGTTTCCTGTGTCTGGATTCAGTCACAGAGCAGTCATCCAGTAAGTGAAGTCCGAACTCCTCCATACAGCTTCCACAGTCAGTAGGGCTGATTTACTAAAACTTGAATGCAAAATCTGGTGCAGCTCTGCATAGAAACCAATCAGCTTCTAACTTCAGTTTCTTCAATTAAGCATTGACAACAAAAAAAAACCATGGAAGCCAATTGGTTTCTATGCAGAGTTGCACCAGATTTCCACTCTCCAGTTTTAGTAAATCAGCTCCAGTGTCTCCAATTTTCACAAGGGGTTCATCAAATCCCCTGAATTTTTCTCCACAGATGTCCTTTGCCCCCGAAATCTTGTACTGAAAAAATGGAATGACCGCAGTACCAAGAAAAAAAAAAAAAAAAAATTAAATGCAAGGAAATTAAGGAGTTAATGAAAATGTGCTTGTAGTGACACTGTTGACATAAGACAGATGTAAAGATAAGAGAGGTGTCAGGAAAATGAATAATGAACCAACAATGGGCTGCGACAGCTATTTTTATAACTGAGGGGGAAACAGAATTCTAGAAACTGATGAATAGGAGGCCTTATCTTCCTTTAGGAGGATCGGCTACAACTGGGCTGTAGCCCATTTGGTCTTAAGTAATTAGAATTCTGCACACTTCCATAGTCAGAGATATATATGTATATATATGAATAAATGTTTTTATCTAGTTGCTTTACTTTTACTTTCACGCGCTCTGTGTGTGAATGGACAGCCAGAGCATGGCTAAGGAGCGAGCTTGTTCAAGTGTCCCCATAGCAAGAGGCTTGCTATTGGGGGCACTCGGCAGGAGGGAGGAGCCAGGATCACCAGAGGGAGACCCAAAAAGCTGAGGATCAGGGCAGCTCTGTGCAAAACCACTGTACAGAGTAGGCAAGTATAAGATATTAAATATATACAAAATTATTTCCTTTAGAATCATTTTTTAATCTTTCATGCATTTAAGTGCATTGCATTGACGCAGCCCATTAAAATGAACAGGCTGACAACACAAGCTGTTCCAAAAAGGTAAACAATTTTTGGCAACACAGTGCACCTCAATGTACAGGAGCAAAAACCTTTGGCTTACATGTATATAGTATTGGCACCAGGGAAACCTGAATCTGCTGGAGCCTGAATCTACACCGAAGGGTCTATGATTGGCATCCTCACACTGGCTGCTAGAAGGATCCACCATAAAAAAGGCACCAACAGGCCCATTCCATTCCTTTGGCACCAAAAATGAGACTTGGAACAAAAAGCTTCAACACCCAGGAATGACAGCACCCTGCATGGAAGCGACACCTAGGGGTTTATTTACTAAAGCTGGAGAGTGCAAAACCAGGCTCAATTCTGCATAGAAACCAATCAGCTTCTAACCTCAGCTTGTCCAATTAAGCTTCGGCAATAAAACCTGGAAGCGGATTCACTTCTGCATGGAAACCAATCAGCTTCCAGGTTTTATTGCCGAAGCTTAATTGGACAAGCTGAGGTTAGAAGCTGATTGGTTTCTATGCAGAATTGAGCCTGATTTTGCACTTTCCAGCTTTAGTACATAAACCCCAATGTGTCAAAACAGGAAAATGACTGAAGCCGCAACCTAAAATGGGACAACTGCCCACCTATGGAAGACCCTGTCAAGAAGGCAAGTCTTCTCTGTACAATTCCTTCACCAGGCATGAAGAAAAAGGAGGGGTACCCAGGAAGGGTCCTGAAGGGCAAGGTAGCACAGAAGGACCACCAGCAGCCCCAAGGGAGTGAGGTAGGTACAGTGTTGAAGGACAGCCAGAGACAGACTCTCCTCATCCACATTCCAAGCAACACATCTCCAAATGAAGGAAAAAAAAAAAAAAAAGTTCCAACAAGAAACGAGGAAGGGACCCCCTTTTAACATTTGACCTGGTAACATCTTTCCGGACCTGACGGAAGGCGTCTCAATCTGTCAATATGCTGCCCTGGAAGACCACTAGGAAAACGTACATTAAATGCAATGTACCATAGTGGAAAAGTACTTTTCAGCTCTATGAATACTTTCAACTATCTAAACTCATGTCAACAACAAATGTCTTCCAGCTCCAAAGTAACCATAACGGCATCATTGTAAAAGCCACTTAGATGTTTTGATTCCTCGGCCCTCTGTTAAATAATACTGTCATGCAAACTCTGGAGATGTTGAAGGGCCAGACTTCAGTTGACCCGTCTCCTCTATCTTCAGGTCAAAAAGTCATCCTCAGGCAGAATAACTACATAAAAAGGGCAAGTGTACATTTTTCATAGAATATTATATTTTGTTATATATTATTTATAATTCAAGACAACAAATAAATTCTTGCATAAGCCCAATTGTAAAGGCCATAACAAGCAGATATAGTGCTGAAATCCCTATATTCCATGTGACAACGAAGACCTGTAAGGGCAGAAATGAGTGGACATTCGTTTGTGTATCAGATCCTCCTGAATCCCTATGGGTATGGAATAAAGAAGATTTTATGTGCATTGATCACCTTTTCATTTGTGGATACGCCCAATTGTAACTGGTTCTTTTTAATTTGGCTGCACTCAAAGGAATACTCAAACTACTGATCCCAGCATGCCCTGCTGTAACTAAAAATGTAGACAAAATACGATTCCTTCTGCGCTCCAGGACCCAGGCCGGTGGAGAGTAGGTGAAATCAAACCCAAATGAAACGACCACCAGAGCATGAAAGGTCGTGCAGCTCCAAAACAAGGCTGGGGAAGCCCAAACAATACTGCAAAGTGAAAAAACAACAAGAAGTGCACCAACCTTGCGCATTACCTCAGTAATCAAAATTTATTAGTAAAGGAATGGTACTCACATGCCTGTTTTTATTTGCTGTTTGTGAGTCAAGAGGCCAGCGTGAATCCCATCATGGGGGTAGACAGTACAGCTGACGCGTTTCGAAGGTCGTACCTTCTTCCTCAGAGCTTTGAGGAAGAAGGTACGACCTTCGAAACGCGTCAGCTGTACTGAGTGTCTACCCCCATGATGGGATTCGCGTTGGCCTCTTGTCTCTGAAGTCCCTTGGAGGACTTACATGCCTGTTTTTATTCGCCGTTTGTGAGTACCATTCCTTTACTAATAAATTTTGGTTACTGAGGTAATGCGCAAGGTTGGTGCGCTTCTTGTTTTTTTCACTTTGCAGTAACTAAAAAGGTCACATGGCAGGTAAGATAAACAGAAAATGTTCTCTGCATGAAAGTTGAAGACAGCAGAATATGGGACTGGAGCAGTAAAATGAATGACCTGTCAGATAAATGAGGTATTATACCAAATATGAGGGGCTGACAGGTTTTAAGACGGAAAGGGAAATGACAGATGACACAAATTAGAGATTCAATAAAAGAGAACCCCCCCAAAGAAACTAAAAGACTTCATAGAGGTGATACGTGCTGCACTAGCACAGGTCAGCTCCAATCCATGGAGAACAGATCTATGATAGATGAATTCTGAGTATGTTCCACGTTAACACCTTATTAAATAATAAAAACCACCAGGAAGCAGGTAAAGCAGAAAAGGAAAAAGACAAAGAAGCACACAGGCACCATGAGGGGCATTCACCAACAGGAGTACAACTGCTGCTGATGGCTTTTCCAAGGATAACCCAATGACACCTATGAAGGTTAAAGAAACGAAGGATGAATGAAGGGCAAGATCTATCGGACGTGATGAGAGAATACAGGAGGTCCTAGGGGAGGGGTCAGATGTTCATTAGAATTGTGTGTGCCTGCTCCTTGTACAGGTACGTTTGGAATAGCCGTGTTATAGTACGCATTTTAATTCATTATAGGCATGTCTGTTACACTCATCCATAGAATTTCATCCAAGGCAGGTTCCACAACCCTCCCCAGTTGCTCAGCTTGGGGCTGGCATGCAAATACAATAACACGTGAGCAAAGCCAATTTATACATACATACTGGGGCCAATTCAGACAGGAACCAATTAATCAGCATGACTGTAGAGTGTGGGAGGAAACCGGAGTACCCAGAGGAAACATGAACATAGAAAAGCCATGCAGCTAGTGCCCTGGCGGAGATTCGAAATGAACAATCCAGTGCTGCAAGGCAGAAATGCTAATCACTAAGCTATCTATATAGATTACAAAAATGACAATATAAAAAGCACAAGGAAATCATGAAACACATTACTATGATCACTGGGGATGATTTTTCCAGCAATGACCCCAGTGTCACCTATGAGGGGTGAGGAAATGAAGGATGAATGAAAGGTATGGAGGGGTCAGGCATTGATTACACATTTGACGATGGATGTGCCCCTCCCTGCTCCTTGTCCCGAGTAATTTAGAATGGATGTATTAAATGATAAGTTCAACTTTGGGGCACGTACATGTGCAGCTTCTCCCCAGATCCCCCCACCTGCTGTCACAATTTAAAAACTACAGACGAGTGGGGCTCTGGCCACACGGCCGCAACATTCAAAGTTTCCTGTGAATGAATGCCTCCAAGTACCATCATCCATTGCAGCTGACAGCTTGTAGCTCTCGAACGACGGTGGCGCTGGTGAGCGCTCTTAGGGCTCATGTACACTGCAGCTGATAAACGCATGTTCAGGAGCTGTTCAGCATTTTTTTCAGCAGCCCCAGAACTCACCCTAATGTTTTCCTATGTGTCCATGTACACATCTTCATTTACAGGCATTTGAGTTTACAGTTTTGTTTTTTTTGAACGCAGAAAACTTGCATTCAGCAGTTGATTTTATCAGCGTTTCAAACGCAAAAAGCTTGTAAACGCGGCTAAATACTGCAAATTGTGTTTATAAGCGTTTTTTAACTCTTTCAGTTCCCAATGCTGTCCAGAGCCTTTTTTCATCATGAAAAATGCATGCAAAGTGTTTTCAAGGTACTCAGATGGAGAAAACACTGAACACGGGATGTTCCTACCAAGCTTGTCACAGATTGTAATGACCAATCCACACCCCAGACCTCTCCCACCCTTGGAAACAAAAGATATGTTAATGACCATTCACACCTCAAATTCCTGATGAAGACCCCCTGCCAGGCGACCTTAATGACTCCCCCCACCAGACACCTTTCCCACCCCTGGAAACAAAAGAAATGTTAATGAGCAACTCACACCTAAGCTAATCTCAAAACAAACTGCTGCCTCTGCTTCTACTCTCTGTATTTCTCTGAAACAGTCTGAAATAGTTATTTACCACTTTTCAGTGCATTCTGGGCATCTCCTGTGCTTATCTTTAAAAACGCACATAACCGCAAACGCACATAACGTGTTATGCCAACGCGGCTAAACAGACATTTTTTACCTACGTTTTCCAGCACTCAGTTTCCATCATTCAGAAGTGTCCCGTGTACATGGGGCCTTATAGTCCAACAACTCTTCCTGCCATTCAGTAACTGCTGGCCCATACGAGGTACAGGCAGGCAGTTTACTAGTGTCCGCAGGATCCAGGCATTGCACCCACCATTTGCAGATTGTGGGTGCAGTGCCTTACAGACTGCAGTAAAATAAAATAATAAATGTACATTTACCTAGAAAAAGATGTGCATTTATTCCTTTTTTTAAAGGTGAATGTATCCTTCAATAGAAATAGGAGAAGTGCCTATTTGAGACACAGTGGGGAACCGGTTTATTACAGACAAACAAAAAGCAGAGGAGCACCATAAGGAACATTTTGGACCAAAACATACACTATATAGAAAGAGGAAGACAGCGTGAGACCAGTATGAAGCAGAAAGGACATTTATCATTTTAATTGCCAACACTGGTGGTGGCTTTTCGGATAACCCCGGTGCTACCATCAGTGTTGTGCAGAAACGAAGGATGAATGCAAGGGGAGAGCTATGGGAAGTGATGAGAGATAATGAAGGTGTCACGGATCACCATCACACGGCGACTAGCTAACCGAGGTGTGGTCCGTCCATGACTTGGGATAAGAGGGAATGAGGGGGACTTTGAACATATAAGACTGGCCGTGATACATTTTCACAGCCCGCACTGCCTCTGGCCATCACTAGAGGGAGACTCCACTCCAATCCAACTGGCTGACCAAACACAGGCAGATACGAATCTTATACACAATCTGGTGCGCTCTAAGGGTTGGGGAGCAGTCTAGCAATTGGCACACCCTTCTAGGATTCCTCCAGCTATCCTACAAGCTAGAACCCCGGAGTTAATCACTCTTCCACTGTCCACACATCCCCACACCAGACACAACAAAAGGTAGCTTGCCACCACCCAACAGTTTGTCCGCAGACTGGTCTGCTGGGCCACCAAACACAAATCTCTGTCTGGAAGATATGCTACTTTACAATCTGCATGCAATCTGCCAACACACAGTGCAATTGCATACAGATTGGCAATGAACATAGACCGAGCATATAGACACTACAATACAATCTCTCCAGATATGAGCCCAAGCTTAAGTACCCAGAAGTCACATATTCATTTTCTGATTTAATATCCCAAAAGTGGGCAGTGCATAAAATATGTACAAAGTATAAAGAGTTACAGAAAATACAAAAAGACAATCGGCTATTCACTATAAAATAAAAACAGAAATAAAACTTTTACCAAGAGTTATCCTGCGACTGGAGCAAGTCAGAGAAATTCCGCGATTCGCCAGTCAAATAGAACTGGCTCTGTACGAATCACACCGTCCATATCTCAGGGTCCTCAATTTATTGAAATATGGATGTGGGCTGGACATTAGCCCGTGGCCAATCAACCCTGGGGGGTGTTCCTGTACCAGCCCACAGGACATTCTGTGTTCTGAAATGCCCAAATTCAATTGGACCAGGAACGGTTTGGATCGCCAAGTCAAGGATAGAATTTCTGACACCAGCGCATCAGTCTGATCGCGACAGTACCAATCACTGTTCAGCTGTCGCAATCAGGCACCATATAACCGTTTTGTGCGTTTCTCTGGGATTCTACAGAGGCTACAGATACAGTTTTACATACAGATGGAGCCTACAGTGTGTCCAATCAGAAGGCAGTATTTTCATCTCTCTGCAACTAATATTTTAGGTTTCATGAGAGATGAAACAGATTCCTCTGATCTGTGGATATAAATCAGAGCTGGCAGACCTTTCGGAGCCCCCTCCTTGTCCCCTGCGGTTTCCTGAAGCCAAAAATGGCTAGAGCTCTTCTTTTACATTTCAGAAAGGTGGCAAACTCTGGCTACATAGGTGACGTTTTATTGGCATCTGGGTGTCACCTCTAGCCTAGAAGCTGCTCTGTCCTTTCAGATGCTAATTGGTGAACATGTCTCTGACTGAATACTGAGCTCTTATCTGTAATAACACGGAACTAAACTACATCTACAATTACATATTTCTACAGAACACATCACAACTACCGAATCCTACATTTATGTTACAGAAGGTATGGGGGGAGCGGTAAGACATTGGACATGGACTATATATGTATTCTGGCTGATGCGTGTCTACTTTGGGTACAGGTCATTTAGTATGGTTGTGTTGGGGGAACGACACACACAAAAGGTAGGCGGCAACGACCACCATACTATTGATGCACACAACCAGAGCTGGAGACGCAACCTAAACTGGGAAAACTAACTGCCCACCTATGGAAGTCCCTGTGAAGGAGGCAAGTCTCCTCCACATAAGGCCTTCAGCAGGCATGAAGAAAAAGGGATAAGAATGTTATATATATATATATATATATATATATATATATATATATATATATATATATATAAGATATATATATAAAAAACATTCACATCAGTCCCTGCCCTCAAGGGGTGTACAATCTAAGGTCCCTAACTCACATTCATACATACACATACTAGGGCCAAATTATACTGGATTCAATTCACCTACCAGCATGTCTTTGGAGTGTGGGAGGAAACCCCCGCAGGCACAGGGAGCACGTGTAAACTCCAGGCAGGTGGTGCCGTGGCTGGGATTCAAACCAATGACCCCAGTGCTGCCAGGCGGAAGTGCTAACCATTTAGCCCCTGTGACTAAATGATATATTGCTCATGCATGCCATGGCTATATGTAGAACAACCCAAAACACACATTCTTCTACTTCTCCCGAGTATGGGGATCACATGTGAGAAACGTTTTGGCAGCCTAGCTACATACACGCCCCCAAAATCCCACGCAGGCACAGGGAGAACATGCAAACTCCAGGCAGGTGGTGCCGTGGCTGGGATTCAAACCAAGGACCCTAGTACTGCCAGGCGGAAGTGCTAACCATTTAGCCACTGTCCAGCATCTCCGGTGCCCCATGTATATTGAATATATATATATATATATATGAGACATATAGAGAAGATATCGGCACTCCGTATGAAATAGGTGCTCCACCCACAATGGTGATCCAGACAGCACATAGAAAGTTCTGGAAGGACTTCCATAGAGAACACAGGGGACTATGGACCCCCCCGGGCAGTGGCTCTCCAAAGCATCAGTGTAGAAAGGTGCCCACCTCCTCCTCCCTGTGTTCTCTATGGAAGTCCTTCCAGAACCTTCTATAGGGCGCTCTGGATTACCCCGGGGTGTGGAGCAGCACGGCACCCGCTACACATGAAGTGCGGATTCCTCTTCTTTCCAGAGCCTGCCATACCGATCCTCTATAGAATGTCTACAGTGTCCCCATACCTGACATGTCCCCCGTAGCTGTGTGACACCATATAGATAGGTGGTGTCAGTCAGCCATGAAGCACAGGGGACACCCTGGGGACATTTTGGTTTAGGGGGCACTCCAATGGGTCAGCACAGATATATAAACCCAGAGATGTATTATACATGGACTCATATGTAGGAAGATGACAGAACACGGCGCACAGATCAGCAGATGACAGGACCTCCTCGGTGATGCAGGCACTGACTGACCCATGGCAGGCACACAGGAGGGATGGCAGCAGTGTCAGGGGAGCTCAGTGACAGGGGGGTGGAGCTGCTCAGCTCCTCATACACACACACTGACAGCAGCACCTACCTGCTGGCCGGGTGACACACCGGAGGCCCCGCTCCTCGGTCCCCTCTCCTCCCTCACTCGACGCTGCAGTCGGTCCGGGCCCAGGCTGTACACACGAGCGCGCACCCGGCTGCCCCCCTTACCAGCCGTGCACACGCTCCGAGCTCAGGGACTTGCAAGCAGCAAAAAAAACCCGCCCCCTTCTTTTGGCCTGCCAACGCCGCGGCGCAGGCGTCTCCTTTACGTCATGACGCACACAGATTGTCCTCCTGACGCTGTGTGTGTATACAGTGGTGTGTGAGGAGAGGTGTTATGGCGGCTCCTGGTGTTCAGCGCTGAGTTATGTGCTAGTAAATGTAGTGCAGAGTCAATAAACAGTAGCTGGTGAGAGATAGTGAGATAAAGGTGCACTCCACCCTGTGTAGCTGCGACTATGATCCGATTCCTTCACTACACTCTACCACAGGCTGCTATAGAGCTGACCTGGAAAGGTATCCATGGCCATAAAATGGCAGACGATTGGATAGAGGAGACGGATTATAATAAAGGTAGAATAGGTGTGTGAGGGCCCAGACTCTGGGATGGGACTATGGGGGTGCTAAGAAGGGTCTGCCCTCTGCAATGCCGGGAAAAGGTCATTAGTGCCCAGGGAGAAGATGCAAAACTGACCACCCCTTCCCCACAAGAAGGATCAGCATTATGTGTCAGAAAAAATCCCCTCCCCTCAAAAACATGTCTGAGTACTAAGCTACACACTCCCACTAAGCATAGATTCCCTTTGCAAGCTAAAATTCCCCCAAACAAAACTGTCCGTATTAGTACAATCCCCCCACACACCTGAAATCCCCTTCCTAGCACAAATTCCCCCTTCTAGCACAAATCCTATTCCCCCTTCGCAGCACAAATCTCCCCTTCAAGCACAAATCCTATTCCCCCCATCCCCCGTCCCAGCACAAATCCCCCTTCTAGCACAAATCCTATTCCTCCACCCCCCTTTCCAGCCCAAATCCTATTTCCCCATCCCCCTTCCCAGCACAAATCCCCCTTCTAGCACAAATCCTATTCCCCCATCCCCCTTCCCAGCACAAATCCCCCCTTCTAGCACAAATCCTATTCCCCCCATCCCCCTTCCCAGCACAAATCCCCCCTTCCCAACACAAATCCTATTCCCCCATTCCCCTTCCCAGCACAAATCACCCCTTCTAGCACAAATCCTATTCCCCCACCCCCCTTCCCAGCACAAATCCCCCTTCTAGCACAAATCCTATTCCCCCATCCCCCTTCCCAGCACAAATCTCCTAGCTAAAATCCTTATTGCCCCATTCCCTTTCCCAGTACAAATCCCCCCTTCTAACAAAAATCCTTATTCCCCCATCCCCCTCCCAGCACAAATCTCCCCTTCTAGAAAAAATCCTATTCCCCCAGCCCTCTTCCCAGCACAAATCACCCCTTCAGGCACAAATCCTATTCCCTATCCCCCTCCCAGCACAAATCCCCTCTTCTAGTAAAAATACTTATTCCCCCATCCCCTTTCCCAGTACAAATCCCCCCTTCTAGCACAAATCCTATTCCCCCACCCCCCTTCCCAGCACAAAACCACCCCTTCTAGCAAAAATCCTTATTCCTCTATCCCCCTTCCCAGCACAAATCCCCCCTTCTAGCACAAATCATATTCCCCCATCCTCCTTCCCAGCACAACTCCTCCCTTTTAGCAAAAATCCTATTCCCCCCCCTTCCTAGCACAAAACAACCCCTTCTAGCAAAAATCCTATTCCCCCCCCCCTTCCTAGCACAAAACCACCCCTTCTAGCAAAAATCCTTATTCCCCCCCCCCCTTCCTAGCACAAAACCACCCCTTCTAGCAAAAATCCTTATTCCCCCACCCCCCCTTCCTAGCACAAATCCCCCTCTCTAGCACAAATTCTATTCCCCCATCCCCCTTCCCAGCACAAATCCTATTCCCCCCCCCATTCCCAGCACAAATCACCCCTCCTAGCATATCACCCCATCACAAATTCTCTCCCCCTCCCAAATTTTACTTACTAAAACAAACTCTCCATGTGGCACCTCCCACCTCACATGATACCACCATGCCCACTGTAGCCGAACCTTTTGCTCACCCCTTGTCCCAGTCTTGGTGCCTACATAGTTGTATCAGCTATGGGGCTCTTTAGGACTTGTTGGGGCATATCAATGTGTACCACATGCGAGGGCCATGCTTACCCACATGGAGATGAACATATGTTTAGATCATCCCCCATGCGGAGCGGTCCCATTGATGTCTATTGGGGAGCATAAAAAAATAGAACAGAAAAGAATAGAATAGAAAATAAAAACATAGCATTGAAAAGAAACAAGAATAAAATAAAACAGAATAGAATAGAAGGTAAAATAATAAAATAGAAAAGAATAGATCAGAATAAAACAGAACAGAATAGAACAGAAGATAAAAGAATAAAATAGAAAAGAATAGATTAGAATAAAACAGAATAGAACATAAAAGAATAAAATAGAAAATAAGAGATTAGAATAAAATAGAACAGAAGATAAAAGAATAAAATAGAACAGAATAGATCAGACTAGAACAGAATATAAAAGAATAAAAAAAGAAAAGAAGAGATTAGAATAAAACAGAACAGAAGATAAAAAAATAAAATAGAAAAGAATAGATCAGAATAAAACAGAACAGAAGATAAAAGAATACAATAGAAAAGAATAGATTAGAATAAAACAGAATAGAACAGAATATAAAAGAATAAAATAGAAAAGAAGAGATTAGAATAAAACAGAACAGAATAGAGCAGAAGATAAAAGAATAAAATAGAAAAGAATAGATCAGACTAAAACAGAATAGAACAGAATATAAAATAATAAAAAAGAAAAGAAGAGATTAGAATAAAACAGAACAGAAGATAAAAGAATAAAATAGAAAAGAATAGATCAGAATAAAACAGAACAGAATAGAACAGAAGATTAAAGAATAAAATAGAAAAGAATAGATTAGAATAAAACAGAATAGAACAGAATGTAAAAGAATAAATAAGAAAAGAAGAGATTAGATCAAAACAAAACATAATAGAATAGAACAGAAAATACAAGAATAAAACAGAATAGAATAGAATAGAAAAGAATAGATTAGACTATAAAAGAATAGAACAGAAAAAAATAGAGTGGAGCGGACACCGCTGTCTGCATACACCTGTGATCCCAGCTGCAGGAATCCGATGAAACTCTAGTCACTAGTGTGGATGGGGCCATAGACTTTTGTTTTTTTTGAAAAGGTGATCAGAAATGGCGACCTTTGTATTCCTCTCAATAACACTTGCAGCTTCCATTGCTGTTCCTCTGAAAAGTGATCCACTGTGGCATTTGGCAGGTGGCCAAGCGGTAATATGCCAGGTAATAAGTCTGCAGTGCTGCAACGTTTTGTAACGAATGGGTTATGTCTGGTGCTGGTATTGCCCACCAAATACAACCTGAGGTATAATTGTTTCAGCAACGTGTGAACCCCTTGGGTTTGCAAGCAGGGGCAGACTGACCATGTGAGCACTCGGGCACTGTCCGAGGGCCCGGGGTCAGTAGGGGGCCCCATGAAATGCCCCTGGTACCTTTTATAGGCTTTTTTTTGGGTGTGCTTTGAGTGTGGGCAAGGTCACGGGCCCCATGATCCCCTATTGCCCGGGGGCCCCATGATTGTCAGTCCACCCCTGTTTACAAGCCTTGACATGCGTTCCTTTATCAATTTTTTACGTTTGCAGCAGGAGCCAATATACTTGCCTTTGCAAATTGAACTTCCAGTAAATGCGGCTCATTCCATTTTTGCAAAATGCAACATGTTGCTGTGAACTGGGCCTACTGAAAACTATAGATTTCAGCTTGTTGTTGTGTTGGGTTTGCATTGAGCAACGTGGCCCAATGCTGTGGGAATGAGATCAAAATGAAATCAAACAATCCTACACAGTACATACACACATTTCCTTGAACTGGTGAAAAAGAAAGGTTTGCTTTAAAGTGGAGCGTTACGTAACAAACAAAAATGGGAGGACAGGCAGGATTTTTATTGCAGAAGAGACATGCTTTGTCTTATAGAATGTTGTTACCATAGGACAGTAGTGTCATAATGGCAGGATCACCACATGATAATAAAGGGAAATGCCTGAAAAAAGAAGTTGCAATATATTACCTTTCTGGATTTTAACATTGCTTAAAATTTATCTTAAAAATATAAGCAAAATATCAACCAATTCTGTTCCAAAAATAGTGACTAATTCGTATTTACTATTTGAGATTCTATAATACTGATCTAGATTCCTTCTTTATAGATACATAAGATGGACTGGAGAAGTAGTGAGTGAGGTGTGTCATTGTACTAGATTCCGGACATGTATGGGAATTCTTTGATGTGTAAAAATAACAGGTTGTGCTATGCCAATCCCATAAAGTGTACTTTACATCAAGTGACTCATTGAGAAAGTATTCAATGAATCTTTAGCTCAGTATGACCACAAGAATAGCATACACAGAAAAATTGTGTCATGACAGCGTGAATAAAAAATTGGGCTGAGTATAGAGGTATACCTAATCCACAATGGTTTAGAAGTAAACTCCGGGGCAATTGAAAAACTACCCTTGCAGTGAAGCTTACCCCCCAAAGTGCAAGGATTAAAGATGAATTCCAGGTATGGATAATCTTACCTTGTTTACATTAGTCTAGCTTGGACCAATATAACTATGCATATACCATACTTGTGGGGCCCCTCTAAAAGCTGGAAATCCTGTGGGCTGAATGAAAAAAAAGAACAGAATCCTCCATTCACATCGATCAATATGGGTGAAAAAATCTGCCAAAAAAAGTAATATAAATATATATATATATATATATATATATATAAAATATATACCGTATTTTTCGCCGTATAAGACGCACTTTTTCTTCCCCAAAGCTGGGGGGAAAAAGTTGGTGCGTCTTATACGACGAATAGAGAGAGAATCCGTGAGGCGCGGCCACGGCCGTAGGAAAGGCCGCGGCTTTGGCCTATCTCTGGAGCGGTCGGCCATCTTGGTACACCCGGCGGTGCGCGCTGACGTCATCACCCCCTCTGCTCGTGGATCAGCAATGGGCAAACTTCGGGGCGGACAGGATGTAGGCGGGGCAGCGTGACGAACTCCTCTCCTCTCACAGTCCGCCCTGAAGACCGGAACGGCGCGGGAACACGGCAAGAGGAACGCGCGGAGCAAAGGTAAGTGAATTGACACAATATGGGGAATGAATTACTATAGGGGGGATGAATTACTATGGGGGATGAATTACTATGGGGGATGAATTACTATATGGGGGATGAATTACTATAGGGGGGATGAATTACTATATGGGGGATGAATTACTATATGGGGGATTAATTACTATGGAGGATGAATTACTATATGGGGGATGAATTACTATATGGGGGATGAATTACTATATGGGGGATGAATTACTATGGGGGATGAATTACTATATGGGGGATGAATTACTATATGGGGGATGAATTACTATATGTATTGGGTTCAGAATCTTTTTTTTCTAGATTTTCCTCCTTTAAAATTGGGTGCGTCTTATATTCCGGAGCGTCTTATATGGCGAAAAATACGGTATTGTGAAATTTGTCAGTTAAAGGACACAGGGTGAGCACATTGGCTGAGTGCAGGACTACGGAGTACAGCTGTTGAGTGGAGAAAACTGCTGTTGCAGTTTTCTCCAAGTTTTGGTATTCCTGGAAGGGGCTCCATAGTTTGGAGATTCCATAGTGTTTTGGGCGGGACGGAATCTCCAACCCGGTGTCCGGGTATTGCGGAGGAACAGCAGGATGTGTGCCCAGGTGCACACAGGACTTATAATGAAGGTTTAGGAATACCTCAGGGCTCCACCCAAGAGAGACAGGAGGTCACCTACAGGAGTCAGGGAGGGTACAGGTGGCAGCCGGAGTATGAAGGTCAGCAAGAGACAGCTAACGGCCTGAGGAGCTGTGCGCGTCTGAGTTAATGGCCTGAGGACTTGGCCAGAAGAGTCATGTGCGGCTCTAAGCTGTGTGCCTGAAAGAACAGATGGTCAGAAGGACCAGTAACTATAGCAGCAGTGCTGCTGAAGAGTAGCCAGGTGGGCTAGTATTTTCATTTGCATTGTGTATATTTTGCTGAAGAAGAACCCCTGTATGGGAAACATTGTGTTTTAGACTTTCCTTTTTTTGCCTTTTAATAAAAGTGGGCTACCAAGCCCTGAAAAAAAAGTTCCTGACTGGCGTGAACTCACTCACAAACGCATCTACTACTGAGCTAAACATCCCCAAATGTTACAATATATATATAAAAGAATTAAATACAAACAAATATATATATATATGCCAAAGCATAGGGGCGATTCTCCCACTGACCACCCCAGGCCCCCATGCTTGGGCATATACAGTAAAGGAAATAAGTATTTGATCCCATGCTGAGTTTGAATGTTTGCCCACTCACAAAGAAATGATCAGTCTAAAAATCGAATGGTACGTGTATTGTAACACTGAGAGACAGAATAGCAACACAAATTTCAAAAGAAATGCATGTCTAACAAATGATGCACTGATTTGCATGTTCATGAGGGAAATAAGTATTTGATTACCTTCACAAAACATGACTTAGTACTTGGTGGCAAATCCCTTGTTGGCTATCAGAGAGGTCAGACATTTCCTGTAGTTGGCCACACATCTCAGGAGGGATTTTGGCTCACTCCTCTTGGCAGATCCTCTCTAAGTCATTAGGTTTGGTGGCTGACGTTTGGCAACTCGAACTTTCAGCTCCCTCCACAGATTTTCAATCGGATTAAGGTCTGGAGACTGGCTAGGCCACTCCAGGACCTTAGTATGCTTCTTCTTGAGCCACTCCTTTGTTGCCTTGGCCGTGTGTTTTGGGTCATTGTCATTGTAACTCAATAAAACAAATTTTTAAATTAAATATGTGCCAAAAAATATTATAAAATATATATGCTGAAGCATAGGGGCCATCCACCCACTGGCCACCCCAGGCCCCTATGCTTGGGCATATATGCTCTTTTTTTAACTGTGGATAAAAAAAATCTCATCCAACAGCACTGCCCACACTTACTTATGTATATTTTGAGAGCAAGACCCTGTTGCTCTTAAAATAAACAGATCGGTGCTGCAGTTAAATGGCATTCCTGCAAAGAAAACAGCAATGGTTAACAATAAAACAGTAATTCAATGAAACAACTTTTTTAATTAAATATGTGCCAAAAAATATTATAAAATATATATGCTGAAGCATAGGGGCAATCCACCCACTGGCCACCTCAGGCCCCCATGTTTGGGCATATATGCTCTTTTTTAACTGCGGATGAAAAATCTAATCCAACAGCGCTGCACACAATTACTTAAGTATATTCTGAAAGCAAGACCCTGTTGCTGTCAGAATAAACAGATCGGTGCTGCAGCTAAATGGCATTCCTGCAAAGAAAACAGCAATGGTTAACCTACCCACTGGCCACCCCAGGCCCCTATGCTTGGGCATAGCTGAAGGTCTGAAGGTGTGAACGAAGCCTTACTCCCATTTGATTTGCTAAACATACCATTAAAAGGGTTTTATTATATCTGCACAGTAAGTACAATAAAATATCTGTTGTTCCTGCCAGAAATGTTGTGAGCTGACAACAACTGGCTATGCCCTCTGCTTCAGCTGGCTGCTTAACATTGTTCACATTTTGTAGACTATAGAACAACCCCATCCATATTATGGGGACGAGGGTAGAAGGAGGTGTTCTGTAGTCCTAGCGCACATCCTAACCTTTGTGACAATGCTGACCCTCCACAAATTATAGAATGTTGTTACCAGAGGACAGTAGTGTGATAACGGCAGGATCACCACATGAGAATAAAGGGAAATGCCTGAAAAAAGAAGTTGCAATATATTACCTGATCTAGATTTCTTATTTATAGATACATAAGATGGACTGGAGAAGTAGTGAGTGAAGTGTGTAATTGTACTAGATTCCAGACTTTTATGGGAATTGCTTGACGTGTAAAAATAACAGGTTGTGCTATGCCAATCCGATAATGTGTACTTCACATCAAGGGACTCATTCAGTATGACTGACTACAAGAATAGCATAGACAGAAAAATTGTGTCATGACAGCGTAAAAAAAAATTGGGCTGAGTATAGAGGTAAACCTAATCCACAATGGTTTAGAAGTAAACTCCAGGGATATTGAAAAACTACCCTTGCAGTGAAGCTTACCCCCTCCCCCCCAAACTGCAAGGATTAAAAGTATGGATAATCTTACCTTGTTTACATTGGTCTAGCTTGGACCAATGTGACTATACATACACCATACTTGTGGGGCCCCTCTAAAAGCTGGAAATCCTGTGGGCTGAATGAAAAAAAAGAACAGAGTTCCACCCAAAAGGGGAAGTTCCGCTTTAAAGATTGGTCCTCCTCTCCCGATTAAGGATTGGCACCTTTGGGGAGCGGGTACCCGAAATTGACAAATACCCGCTCCCACTTCCACTGCGATCGCCTAGGCAATTGGAAACGGAAGTTGTCCTCCTACCCTCCCTCCCCGTAGACTTGTGGGACAGGTCCCAGAAGACTACGGGGCCATCCAGGAAGCCCAGCGCTATTCGCGAATGCGCAGTGGGCACCCGGCTGTGAAGCTGCAAGCTGCCACAGCTGGAAGCCCACACTGAAGATGTAACAGGCTGCGGCGGGGGGCACCGCGGGTTCGGGGGACAAGTGAGTGGCTGTTTTTTAAAAGTCAGCAGCTACAGTTTTTGTAGCTGCTGACCTTTATTTTTTTACAGAATGAATGGAACTCCGCTTTAAATAAATAAATATATATACACCCCAGGCCCCCATGTTTGGGCATATATGTTCTTTTTTTTAACTGCGGATAAGAAATCTCCTCCAGCAGCGTTGTGAGCACTGATGTATTTATTCTAGGAGCAACACCCTGTTGCTGTCAGATTAAACATATCAGTGCTGCAGCTGATTGGTGTTCATAAAAAGCAAACAACAATGGTTAACCACTTACCCCCCTTCAAGACCAGGCCATTTTTTTGCTATATTGTACTACACTACTTTAACTGACAATTGCATAGTCATGCAACCCTGTACACAAATTAAATTTATATAATTTTTTTCACACAAATAGAGCTTTGTTTTGGTGGTACTTGATCATGATCACCACTGGGTTTTTAATTTTTTGCACAAGACCAAAACATTTGATAAAACAGTAATATTTTTTACTTTTTGCTATAAAACCTATCCCATTAAACAATATAAAATAAAATTTCTTCATAAATGTAAATCAAAATGTATTCTGCTACATGTCTTTGGTAAAAAAAAAATCCCAATAAATGTATATTAATTGGTTTTTGTGAAAATTATAGCATCTACAAATGATGGTATATATACTGGAATTTTGAAATCTTTTTTTACTAGTAATCAGCGACTTATAAGGGGACTGTGATAGTACAGCGGGCATTCTGACACTGGCTAACTGACACTGACATGACCAGTGACACTAATATAGTGATCAGTGCTAATAAAATGCACTGTCACTAATGTAACTGGGAAGGAAGGGGTTAACATTTTGGTAAAATAAAGGGTTAACTATGTGCCTAACTATGTGTAATGTGTGTGCTGTGTACTGTTGTACTAGGGGATCTGAAAGTTTTTGTTTCCTTGCTTTGCAGGGAGACAAAAACCTGCACATCCCCATTGTCAGTAGAGAGATCTGATTGTTTACCAACACAGATCTGTCTCCTGTCACTTTCTCTGATGATCAACAGGTCCCGGCCGTGAATCATTGCCTGGGACCTGCTGATCAACATTTCAGGGAGCCAATGACTGCAGCCAGTGACAGCGAAGATAGGCGTGCGTGCACACGCCCCCTACCTAAAAAAACAGAATAGCTGGTGGTAAAGTCTATATTACAGTCAAAGTATTTCTTTTATTTTTCCTTTCATTTTGTTTTCTTCTTTCTCCCTTTTTATATGAAAGAAAACAGAATAGCTGTATATAGTGCGTTATGTATAAATGGGGTTTTGTAAAAAGCAAGTAACCAGTAAAAATTATCACCAAGATAAGTATGAGGGGATATGGATAATAATAAAGATTGCATGTCTAACAAAATCTAACAGATTACAAGTTCAAATAAATCTAGAGGGAGGGGGCAGGAGTGAGATAACCAATAAAGGATGTGTTTGTAAAGTCTCTAGGTTAGAGGGGGTCGTAAGGGAATTAACCGACATGTAAATGGACCTTTAGGCCCTGATTCACTAAGATGTGAGTGTAATAGCAGAGACTGACCATTCAGGCAGACTCCAGTCAATCAATCAGTGGTCTGACCAGCGTCTAGCAAGCTCATTAACGAGCGTCTACTGACTACTTTGCCATTAGTGAATGAGGTATCCTGTCTGGCACATTTTTAGGTGCAATACCGGATATATTCGCTAGATGGCGCACAAGCGCGGGCTTTATTAACATTGGCGTTTTTCTGATAGAAAATTCTAATACAGCTGTACTATTACATTCTGAAAATTCTCTTTTGCTATTTTTTTTTTTTGCTGTTTCTCCAAAATGATCAGGAAAGTATTGCATTTACTAATGAATGTCATACATTCTATTTTCAAATGTTAAACATTTTCACACTTATATCTCAAATAATTTATATACTTCTAATTTCCCAATATAGTTATATATCTTCATTCTCTTTAATCACATAACTATTCTATGTTAAAGACAAGTGCAGCGCTATAAATGCATGTGATCAATAATGAACGCATGTAAAAACCAAAAAGTGTAAAGAATTGCAATAATGATGTAAACTGGTAAATCGTGCTAAAATAAGTTCATATAATTATTCCTGAATAATGGAATGTCCTTGGTGTGAGAGTACCAACTCAGAGAGTGCCTATGAATGGCACATGTGTTCTCTCCGTGACGGACAGTAGTGCATGAACTCGTGAAAGGTAAACCACCCTTGGGACTGGTCTACACTCAACAGAACAAAAGTATTAATGTGCATGGGTTATACACATCGCACATCTGGGGGTGCAGCGGTATGCTGGCAGCTATGGGTTAGTCATCCAGCTCCATCCATCCATCCATCCATCAGGGTGGGTGCCCAAATGGTCCTGGGGAGGAATTAGCTCAGCCACAGGAGCCAGAAAGGTGCTCAATAGTGTAGTACACTGTCACAGGGGTGGATGACCTTTCACGAGTTCATGCACTACTGTTTGTGGTTATATTTATCTTGTGTAAGACCATATTACTAGTCTATATCATTTGACCAGCGCTCGCTTTATCATTTTTAAACAATGTAACTATTCTACATTATAACTCAAACTGTGTTTCCCACAGTGGTTTAGTGGTTAGAGCTCAGAACTTACAGCACTTGGGTCATGGGTTCTAATCCCAGTCTTGGCAACATCCCAAAAAAATGGAGATCAATTTTCTGGGTTGTGGCAGGAATATTGATCAATCAATTATGATTTTGCCTAATGACTAGAAAGTGGATGAATGTTACTTGCGTACTGTTCTTCTGCCAATTAGGTCATGTGCAAGTTTCATGCCGTGTATATTTCATTGTAACTTTTTTCTCTTTTAAATCTGTCTCCTTATACAACTTGACCCCCTCCCCCACCCCATCATCACCTGTCCCATATGCAAATCTATGGATCACCGCCCCACTCTTTAACTATCTATTTACTGATCAAGTGAATGTGTCTCATTTTCTATCAGCTACAGCTCAGATCTCACATTATTATACAATTGCTGATTGTATCTCACCACTAGTCTGATTGAATTCACAATTCCTGGTCAGTCCTGTTCCCTGACCTCTAATAACCTTTAGGGCCAGTTCACACTACATGTGTTTCAGTTGCTTTTTCAGCATCACAAACGCACAGAAAGAAGGTTATATGGTTGTCAATGTCATAGTTCACATCAGCGCTTGCATTTTCAATGCATTGCAGGTGCTGTAAACAAAGTTGACCACGCTGCATTGTTTCTGCACAGAACTGTACTGGAACACATTGAAACGTCCTTGAATGTACTAAAACGCACATGTCCCTAACTACATTGAATACAAAGAAAATAGAAAAAAATAAGTGGAAGGGATACAAAAATGCAATGTAAACATGTCCAAAACGCATCCAAAATGTACTGGAACACACTAAACATGCATGCCAAAAGGGCATGAAAAAAACCCATCAGGAACACATCTAGACTGTTTCTATAGTGTGAACCAGCCCTTAGGACTTGTTCACACCATTGGTGGTGCAGAAACGCATGCAAGAACACACATTTTCCAGCACAGCAAAGAAATGCAATGCCCTGTGTAGATGTGCGCAGGTACCATGATGAAAACGTTGTTGCACCTACACACGTCTATTAAAAACAGCCCCATTCACAGCCACAAATACGCATGGCACCACACTACTGTGCGGTTAGGTGCGACACACTTGGAAAATAACATAAAAATAAGCCAACATGGCTAAAACATATCTTGAAAATATGGGGACTCTGATATCCGGCGACAGTCCGTTCACGAACGAGAAGCAATTCTGCACCCCTAAAACCAACATAGAGGAAAGGGATGGTCAAATTGCTGTGCTGCTTCCAAACCACCTCTGGCATGCCAGGGTCATTATGCAGGTCCTCGATGCCAGTTCTTGCCTGCGGCCACAAAATATCCACTGGCCACAAGTGAAGGTGAGTGGAGGACGTGAAGGTGGATTTCTACCAGCTTCAACCGCAAGCAGTACCACTCCTGAAAAATGAGAGCAAATAATCATTGACACGTCATCATGACAGTCAATTCTCAGTGCAGGCTATCTAGAGTGTCTTTCCTTTTTAACCATTTCAAGAGTTTAAGGAAACATTCTTGGAGCATCTACTGTGTTTGGAAAGGCCAAAGGTCCCCCCCCCTCCCCCAGGCACACTAATGCTTATGCAGGCCATAGACGGGGAGAAAAACAGCCGATTTTGCTTTTAAAAAATGAAAAATCGGTTGTTCAAGCGGCCGACGTTACCAGCAATGGTAAAAAAAAAATCGGCCGATTTTCATCCCGTCTACAGCCGGCAAAAAGTGTCCCTGCAGAGAGCTCCGCTATTTCTTTGACAGTTCTTTGACATTTATAGCGGTTGCAACAATGTATTTGTATCCATTTCGGATACAGATGTTTTTATTCGGAAACAAATAGATACAATGTTGCAACCGCTGTAAATGTCAAGGAACTGTCAAAGAAATAGCGGAGCTCTCTGCAGGGACACTTTTTGCCATACTGGAATTCCTCTCATTTTTCATCCTTCTTCTTCCTCTTCTTCTTCTTCATCATCATCCTCTTCTTCCTCTTCATCATCTTCTTCTTCTTCTTCATCATCATCCTCTTCTTCATCATCTTCATCATCATCATCCTCTTCTTCTTTTTCTTCTTTTTGTCTTCCTCTTGCAGGTCACTGCTCATGTGCAGATTTTTTATCAGTAAAAAAATCGGCCGATTTGCCCATCATTGCCGCAAAAATCGGCTGATCGGCAAATTCGGCCGTTTTTTTCCAACTTTACCGAAAAAAAAAATCTGCCAAAATACCGAAAAACGGCCGAACAAATAGCCCACCAACGATCCGAAAATCGGCCGATTTTATTTTCGGCCGAAAAATCGGCCGATTTTCGACCCATCTATGGCCTGCATAAGATATGGTGTGGCCCTAGGGTCAATGTGTGTTTAGAATACTTCCAAAATGCACATACAAAAACACTCCATCCAAATGCATGTTGCATTTCTATAGCATGTTAAACAGAAGAAAAATGCACTTCCATAATGTTAACATGCGCAAGTAAAAATAGACAAAATCCACATCCTTTTATTCTGGCTTCACATACATGCATTGTGGTCTAACACCGCACTCCTGGGCAAATCACATGCAATTTGTGTGCGTTGCAATTAGAGACAAACATTTTGCACACCTCAAATTGCACCGCATCCGGGCCAAAAATGTGCAGGACCCTTTTTCAGGGTATGCACATGGGTGTGAATAGGCATGCCATCCAATTTGGCAAATCGCAATACGCTTTGTGTACCAATATTGGTGTGTTGGTAACTTCACCTAGAAAGCCGCAGCAGGTGGCATGAAGGGGTTGCGGTTGTGATGCGGTGCAGCGCTTGCACAGAAAACACTGCAAATTTCACATCGCATCTGTGTGACACCAGAATGTGCCAATATGTGGCTTGACAAAGCACAGTGGTCAGTGCAGATTATTTTCAATCCATGTTTTTTTACACTTTTCATTCACTGGTTTAACTCAGGTGATCATTAATCACAATTATCTCCAGAGATCACATGCAGCCCCTCAACCATCTACACATATCTCTGGAAATCTATACAGATCTCCTTGAAAAAATGTCTCCTCTCCTCTTCGGAAAACAATTGTCCTCCACCTCACAAACAGGGGGACAGAGAAGACTTCTCCTTGATAACTAAAATCAGATGAATTATCTGTGCTTAATAAACATACACCAATACTGCAAATGCATTGTACTGTCCAAGGCATTGCACACTAGAAATGTCAAATGCGTTAGTGTGTACAGTGCCTGAGTGTAAAATGCTTTAGTGCACACTGCAGTGTACAACGCATTGCACACTGTAATACTCTGTACAAAGTAATACCGTGTACACCCACACATTGTAGACTGTAATGCACTGTACACTGTCATGCAGGATGGAGCAACGCATTGCACACTGTGATACCGTGAACACCCACACATTGTAGACTGTAATGCACTGTACACTGTCATGCAGGCTGGAGCTACGCATTGCACACTGTGATACCGTGTACACCCACACATTGTAGACTGTAATGCACTGTACTCTGTCATGCAGGATGGAGCAACGCATTGCACACTGTGATACCGTGTACACCCACACATTGTAGACTGTAATGCACTGTACACTGTCATGCAGGCTGGAGCTACGCATTGCACACTGTGATACGCTGTCCACTGTCATGCAGAATCCAGCAACACATTGCACACTGTAATACCATGTACACCAACACATTGTAGAATGTAATGCATTATACGCAGTATACATGTCCAGATATCAAAGATTAGCCATGAAGGCCTAGCTGGTTACCTATTTGGCGACCGCAGATAGCCGAATAACGCTACACTGCATCCAGGCAGCTCTGGGAGGGTGTCATATGACATCCTGGCAGAACGCGCTCTCCGTGATTGCTGTGTCCTAAGGACACAGCTGATCACGTGATGTGGTAAAGACCAATCACAGCGGCTTTTTACCATGTGATCAGCCATGTCCAATGACACGCTGATCACCGGGAAATGCATTTGCCGGGTCTTGGCTGCACTTTCATCACGCTGTCAGAATGTGTGGAAAGTACTGCCGAGAACCAGCAGTTATCAAAGCAGGGGTCAGCCCCGATGATCAGTGCCCACCAGTGCCACCCAACAGTTCTGCCCACCTGTGGCCAGCAGTGCCGCCTCATCAACGCACATCAGTGTTGCTAAATTACCAGTTTACCAAATGTTATAATATAAACAGCCTTTTATTCATTATGAGCTATTTTGTGGTTTATCGAGCAAAAAGTAAAACTCACAGCAGCAAGTCAATACCACCCAAAGAAAGCTCTATTTGTCTGAAAAAACTGATACAAATTTAAGATGGGTACAATGTGGCATGACCGCACAATTGTCATTCAAAGGGTAACAGTGCAGAAAGATGAAAATTGGCCAGGACAGGAAGGGGGTAGGAGTACCCAGTAGGCAAGTGGTTAATATAATTGACCCATCAATACCCAGGAGCTAATGTACAGATAAGTAGCATGTGCACCAAGTGAGATTCTGCTAGGCCCCACCCACAAAATTACAATTACCTGTCCCTCACATGTTATAAACATATTTGCAATGGCCACAGTTACTTTACATATAAGGATCATCTCCTCAGTTGAGAACTGTGCTCTCGCCATGTCCAAATGCCAATAAAGTTATCAAAATTTTCAACCAACACAAAACCTCCAACCACTTCTCATCCACTTACACTCCCCACAACCACTTCCGGGTGCGTGCGCACCAGATGACGGACTTCCAGGAGGATAGCTGCTCGTGCGCCATGGGGGACACCTGTTTGGCGTTTATTTGTGCACGATCGCGCATATCTATGCACGATCGCTCATTTCTATGCACGGCTATGATAGCTTTCGCGAATGTGTTTTAGTGATTTTTTTTTCTTTTTAAACCTTGGCTAATATATCTTTGTTGCCAAAGGCCAAAAATCAACATACAGTGGGGACTATTTTATTACTGTAAATCAAATTGTAGAAAACCTGTAGCTGGCTGCACAGTGAATGTGACATATTCATTAGTACATAATATTGTGGTGCAAGCAGGTTTTTTATTTTTTTGTTTGGTTTTGAAAAAGCCAGTTTGCACCCACTTGCATATTCACGCTCTTACAAGCTACATTTGAGCAGATTATATAAGTATACAAAGTAACTATTAAGGTTGTTCATATATTGAACATAAAATAAACACAAAAACATCGGTCAGACATTTATTGATCAAATATATCTTCATTTATTTGGTCAGCAGGAACAAGTAGGTACAGTCAATATCTTGGTGAGTCACAAAAATAGGATTGATGTGGCAAAAAGAAAACACTCCTGCTCATAAGAGCTTACAATCTAAAGATACTTCTAGTGAACTGTGTGTGCTCAGGTTATAGCAGGAAACAAACGGGAAGATGAATCAAGTAACATTTTCGTGCACATAAGGTTTACTTACACAATCATTTAGTATAAAGATCCATTCACAAAAAAGTCTACACATCAAAATATAAAGAAAACAAGACATATGTGAAAAACCCCTCCCACCTCTACAAACCCCCTCCCACCTCTACAAATCCCCTCCCACCTCTACAAATCCCCTACACATACATTTGTCAGCAGGTTTGTAAGAAAAATGCATTGGAGTCTAAATAAGCAAGCAAAATTAAAACAAGAGCAGATTTTAAACAAAACGATTGACATGTGTGAGGCTTTCAATGCAAAAAGAAAAAACACAATCATTGTGCAATAACACACAAACACACTTTACAAGGCCAAAAATATGCAAACATTTCCAGCCCACTTCCAAACACAGCCTGAGTGGTGTCTGGGGCAATTCAGCACAAAATCTCTTCCTCCCCCAAACCACTACAAGCAAGGACTTAGTCACAAACCACCCGGCCTAGTAACAGGCCAAATCACTCCCTACTGCACATCTTTATATAAGCTAGGTTGTATTTGGAGCACGCCAAACAAGGCCCCACACCCAATGAAGCCACACCCACCACTGACCTTAGTTTGGTCAGTGAAAGTGTTTTCACCTGATGAATCCGCTTCCTACCTGCATTAACCCTTGGTATACAGGCCCCACAAATCAGAAAGATATATACAGTGAAATGTACGTGTGCAGCATACAACAGAACATTGAGCAGGGATGTGAAAGGGAACCCCAATTGGAACCTTTATTGCTACTATGGTCACAATTCCCTCCAGATTCTCGCATGAGTTAAGACAGTCACATGACCACATCTTGTATGCAATACTGAAAATGACAAATCGATTTGACTAGTATGGTGAATTTCCCATCAATTGGTAAAACACTCCAGAAATCAAACATCACCAAACATTACACTCTGGGCAAAGCTGATTTACAAATCATGCAACTTACAGTAAAGTTGACCATTTCAATGCAATTTTCAAGACATCTGACACAGATCTCTATGCAAATTGCCACTAAAGTAGTACATGTACTACTATAGAAATCAGTGTTTGAAACGCACCCATGTGGTCACTCTAATAGCAGACAATAGGGTGCGACTTTGCAGACGATTTACAGCTTGCATGTTGTGCAAATCACATGCCAAGTTCCACTCAATGAGCACGCTATTGGAGCGTTCATATTGTTGTGGTTCAAACTTGGTCGTAGCCGCAAGTAATAATAGAGTAATGAATACACTACTTTTCATGCAATTTGCTGAGAGATCGATGTCGAATGTCTTGCAAATTGCACTTGAAATCACCATGTACCCCGACTTTGAAATCATGCAACTTCTATGCAAGTCACATGATGTGACTGTGGTGTCAATAACACCACTTAGAAATCTGCTTTAATGTGACCGGGTAGCCCCCAGTAACATTGTTTGCGATTGCCATGCAATTGGCATGACAGGCGACTTGCAAATCGTAGACCAAGTCGCACCCTATTGGCCACTGTAGGCTCTGTTCACATCCAATTGGATTGTGAACTCGTGCAACTTCACTGTAAGTTGGACAATTGCCGCATCGGATTAGATGTGACAGTGGTGTTGGCCCCCAGTAACATTGGGTGCAATTTGCCATGCAAAGAGCAAGCTGCTGGCCATGCCAATCACATGACAAGTCACATCCAGGGTGTGCAATTTCAGGTGCGATTTGTGCATTGACATCGTACCTGATATTGGATATAATGAATGTGAGTGTATTAACATACACCATTTGTTGCAGCGAGAGTTCAAAGGTATTTGAGAATTGTGGCCATTTATTAGCAATTTAACATCTAGACTCAAATAGAAATCGCAATGCTACACACAATTGAAAACACAACTAGTTAGTAATTCTCTAGAAAACACAGTAAAATTGGCAACTTAAAGAGTAATTTTCAATTGCATATAGTGTGAGCGAAGCAGGAAAATCAACAAAGGAAATAAATCTTTGAAGGCGTGCGGTACCTGCCTGCTGGGATAAGGGTCTGCTATGCATTTGGGGGAAAAATGCACGCCAGGATTTGTGACAAGTTTGATGTGTGGATTCACCAACCAAGTCTTTTCTCTCTCGTTCACTCTTCTGAATGTCTCTCTTTATCACTCTTCAGTATGTATCTCTTGCTCACTCTTCTTTGTCTCACTGGCTCGCTCTTCTCTCTCGCTCACTCTTCTGAATGTCTCTCTTTATCACTCTTCATATGTATCTCTCGCTCACTCTTCTTCGTCTCACTCTTCTCTCTCTCTGTCAGCTCTTTGCTTGCCAAATCCTTCACAAAAGTGGGTGGAGTGTAAACCATCATTATCAAATCTATTAGTGATTCAGGCCCTTATCTTATCCCATTGTATGACATTCACATAAGGTGCAGCTTTGAAGGTGTTTCAACAGACAAGGCCTCATTCTAATTCACATTTTAGGGATCATTTAGACAGAATGCAAAGATGTTGCCAGAACATGTATGTGAAGACAGCCACACACTGAGATCATGCTACTACCTCGCCGGGGTTGGGATTCGAACCGACAACCCTAGAGTTGTGAGGCAGCAGTGCTAACCACTAACCCACGGAGCTACATTGCTAACCCAGCCTGTATTTCTGTGCTGTGAATCAATCCTAGGTCCCTGGGCATGGTCAGTTTAACTAGCCAGATATCTCCAATGTGACACAAATGTTGTGCTATGTTGCCAATTCAGATGTATGTTGGTTCTATGTATCCCAATACAAAGGATTGCAATACTAATACAGGCGTACCTCGGTTTACCAACGCCTCAGGGAACGTCATATTTGGGGTACAAATGTCAAACCATTTCAGTTAATTGGTCTGTTTACAAATGTTTGAATAATTTGGTATGGGCATGTGGCCTGGTATGGTTCAGGAGGGGGGGAGGCACTCGCTCGTCGTCGTCCCCCCCTTTCCTGACCTGCC
Source organism: Staurois parvus (assembly GCF_062004578.1). Taxonomy (NCBI): domain Eukaryota; kingdom Metazoa; phylum Chordata; class Amphibia; order Anura; family Ranidae; genus Staurois; species Staurois parvus. The sequence continues at coordinate 81,477 of NW_028317955.1, read as the reverse complement.
GGGCTGCATGCTCGGATAAGTATGTGTTATGGATTTAGGGGGGTACCCCATGCTGTTTTTTATTTAATTTCAGCGTGGAGTTACCCCTTAACATCCATACGAGACCCGAAGGGCTTAGTATGGATGGGAGGGGGGACCCCACGCCAGTTATTTAAAGAACTGTTTATAAATCACTGCAATACTTTGACATTCAACTGTCAGTGGGGAAATCCGCCGACAGCTGAAACATGAGCGCTGCATTGGTTTTCATTACTAAAATGCTGCATGAGTTGATAACATAACTCATGCGGGATTGTAGGAGCGACAGCCATGAGTTAATGTTTCATCTGTCAGCGGGGTTCCCCACTGACAGCTGAATGTAAAATAATTCCCTTTATTGCATAAATAATAAAAAAAAAGCGTGGGGTCCCCCCTCCCATCTGTACCAAGCCCTTCGGATCTGGTATGGATCTGGTATGGATACAAAAAAACTAAGTGTGGTGTAAAAAAAACACAGTACAGGGTCTTTGACAAGTCCTTTATTAAAACAATGTCCCCCGAAGTAGATCCAACGTCAATCGCGGCGGCAGCAGGGACCCGAAAAAAAAAATAAAAGTTCCGCTCCCGTCGGAGGCTTCCAGCCTAGTGAAGAAGAGGCTAGCTGACAGTTCTTATATAGGTATGGGGCGGGGCCAGCCGGGGACATCATCTGAGTGACCCGCCCCATGTCACATGCTTGCTGTTCCCGGCTGGCCCCGCCCCATACCTATATAAGAAATGTCAGACTGTCTCCTGCATTCAGCTAGTTAGCCTCAGTGGAGAGACAGGGTGACATTTCTCAAATAGGTAAGGGGCGGGGATGATGTGCCCGGCTGGCCCCGCCCCATACCTATATAAAAACTGTCAGCTAGCCTCTTCTTCACTAGGCTGGAAGCCTCGGACTGGAGCGGAACCTTTTTTTTTTTTTCTTTTTTCGGGTCCCTGCCGCCGCCGCCGTGATTGACGTTGGATCTACTTCGGGGGACATTGTTTTAATAAAGGACTTGTCAAAGACCCTGTACTGTGTTTTTTTTACACCACACTTAGTTTTTTTGTGAATGAGTCTGCGGACCGTGTACCGCAGAATCATTCACGTGGGGGGGGGCGGGATCTGGGGGCCCCCTTGTTAAAGGGGGCTTCCAGATTCTGATAAGCCCCCCGCCCGCAGACCCCCACAACCACCGGCCAGGGTTGTGGGGAAGAGGCCCTTGTCCTCATCAACATGGGGACAAGGTGCTTTGGGGGGGAGCCCCCCTGCCCCAAAGCACCCCCCCCATGTTGAGGGCATGTGGCCTGGTATGGTTCAGGGGGGGGGGCGCTCGCTCGTCCCCCCCCCCCTTTCCTGACCTGCCGGGCTGCATGCTCGGATAAAGGTCTGGTATGGATATTGAGGGGGACCCACGCTGTTTTTTTTTTAAATTTCAGCATGGAGTTCCCCCTTGATATCCATACCAGACCCGAAGGGCTTGGTATGGATGAGAGGGGGGACCCACGCTGTTTTTTTTTTTTTTTTTTTTATTGCGGACCTTTATTTTTACATTCAGCTTTCAAAATAAATTTTATCTAGACCTTCAAAATAAGTTAAATCATAACAGAAATAATTATAAAGGATAAGAAACAAAAATATAATCACTAAAACGAAGGAAATCTAATTAGATTACATGAAGATATGCCGAGTGCTGTTTATTAAACACAGTAGTCGCGACCGAGTGCCGGCTGTCAGAGGAATCCACAATCAGATTCACTATTAGTCAGTGGCTAAAAAGCAAACGCCCATGGCAGAGGACTAAAATGTGTTCTGCACATGCTCAGTTCTATCTGCCAAAGACACTGCACGGGCATCTAGATTTTTACTGTGTCGATTTCCTTGAAAAAAACGTTTTTTAACACATTCTTAATTTTTTTGGAAATAGCAGATATTGTTTAAAGTGAAGTCCTGATATTTGGCAAAGCAAATTTCTAAGTGAACATGTCTCTACAGTGATTTTTCATGGTGTTAGACGTGCTTCTTAGCAAGTCTGCTTTTGTGAGTCTGATTCCGGGCGTGTGTCTTTTTGTGAATTAGATTGGGCGTCTGCTTATGGGCTCTGCTCAATAGTGAATTAGGTTGCAGGGTCAAAAATGGACGGACGCCCATGAAAATTGGGCTTAAGCCCATAAATATGCACCCACGCCCAATAGTGAATCAGGGCCTTAGTGTCTAATTGAGGACGGGGAAGGTAATAATCTTTAAAGTATTTAGATAGCAAAGCATCTAAGAGGGAGTTGGTGAAGGTATATAGCAGGGGTCTCCATACTTTCTAAACAAAGGGCCAGTTTATTGTTCTTCAGACTATAGAGAGGCTGGACTGTGACCAGTGAGAGTAGAAAATGTCCTGACGTCAATGGGAGTGAGCAATGCCCTATTTTTGGTATTCGAGAAATAGTGCCCCATTGTTGGTGTTAGTGGGAGGAATAAAGCCCCATCGTTGGTGTCAGTGGGAGGAATTAAGCCCCATCGTTGGTGTCAGTGGGAGGAATTATGAGCCATTGTTAATGACGAAGGGAAGAATATTGCCCCTAGGGGCATAGGAACCTAACAGATTCCTCCATTCACATTGATCAATGTAGATGAAGAAATCTGTGCCATAAAAAACGTGTAAAAAATATATGTCAAAGCATAGGGGCGATCCACCCACTGACCACCCCAGGCCTCCATGATTGGGTATATATGTTCTTTTTTTAACTGCAGATGAGAAATCCCCCCCAGCAGCACTGCGGGCACTGATGTATATATTCTGAGGACAACACCCTGTTGCTGTCAGATTAAACATATCAGTGCTGCAGCTGACTGGCGTTCCTGCAAAGCAAACAACAATGGTTAACAATACAACTATTAAACTTTTACATTTTTAAATTTTTTTTTTTTTTAGTTTGTGATTTATGTTTTGTAATCACAGGCATAGGCTGATCTGTGATTTGTTACAGCAGATCTGCATGACATGATGACTGATCGGGACTGTACCGAATCACAGCACTGCCGGGCCGGGGGGCATGTGTGTGTACCCCCTGCCTGGGAGCGTGGAACATCTTCTAGGTACGTTGGCCAGTGCTTGGGGCCTGCTTTGCCAACGTACTCCTGTGTGTGGCGGTTGGCAAGAAGTTAACCTCTTCACGCCGACCGAACGCAAACGTGCGGCCTCCCGACGTCTGGGCCTAGACACCGAGCAGCCGCACATTTGCATTCTATTGAAAAAGGACATATGTGCCAAGAGTGCACGCCCTGCGTGCTCCCAGCACACATGTCCGGTACTCACGGAAAGGTCCCGGTCTCCTCTTTCGATCGGGAACTTTCCCGATCATGTGACCGCCGTGACGATGTATCACGGCGGACACATGTCCCTAAAACACCGCCCGTCCCGCCTTCTGAAACTCTTAAAGGGCCGGGAGGCGCCAGCGTGAAGGGGTTAAGATCCGTAGATGAGTGAGATTTCCCAAACAGAGTAAGACTGAATTTGTATATTTTCTATTAATGACATCCCATGTAATAACCGGAACTGGAAATACCACAATGAATAAAGTGTGGCTTAGGTGTTAGAAAATTGTTTTCCTCATGTAGTTGTATGTTATTGTACAGTCATGGCCGAAATTGTTGGCACCCTTGATATTTCTCCAGGAAATCATGTATTTCTCACGAAACGTATTGCATTAACACATGTTTTGCTATACACATGTTTATTCCCTTTGTGTGTATTGGGACAAAACAAAAAAAGGGAGGAAAGAAAGCAAATTCGACATAATGTCACACAAACCTCCAAAAATGGGCTGGACAAAAGTATTGGCACCCTTTCACAACTGCGGATAAATAAGAATGTTACAAGCATGTGATGCTCCTGTAAACTCACCTGGGGCAAGTAACAGGTGTGGGCAATATAGAAATCACACCTGAAAGCAGATAAAAAGGAGAGACGTTCACTTAACCTTTGCATTGTGTGTCTGTCTGTGCCACACTAAGCATGGACAACAGAAAGAGGAGACGAGAACTGTCTGAGGACCTGAGAACCAAAATTGTGGCAAAATATCAACAATCTCAAGGTTACAAGTCCATCTCCAGAGAACTAGATTTGCCTTTGTCCACAGTGCGCAACATTATCAAGAAGTTTGCAACCCATGGCACTGTAGCTAATCTCCCTGGTCGTGGACGGATGAGGAAAATTGATGAAAGATTGCAACGCAGAATAGTCCGGATGGTGGATAAGCAGCCCCAAACATGTTCCAAAGACATTCAAGCTGTCCTGCAGGCTCAGGGAGCATCAGTGTCAGCGCGAACTATCCGTCGACATTTAAATGAAATGAAACGCTATGGCAGGAGACCCAGGAGGACCCCACTGCTGACACAGAGACATAAAAAAGCAAGACTACAGTTTGCCAAAATGTACTTGAGTAAGCCAAAAGCCTTCTGGGAAAACGTCTTGTGGACAGATGAGACCAAGATAGAGCTTTTCGGTAAAGCACATCATTCTACTGTTTACCGAAAACGGAATGAGGCCTACAAAGAACAAAACACAGTACCTACGGTAAAATATGGTGGAGGTTCAATGATGTTTTGGGGTTGTTTTGCTGCCTCTGGCACTGGGTGCCTTGACTGTGTGCAAGGCATCATGAAATCTGAGGATTACCAAAGGATTTTGGGTCGCACTGTAGGGCCCAGTGTCAGAAAGCTGGGTTTGCGTCCAAGATCCTGGGTCTTCCAGCAGGACAATGACCCCAAACATACGTCAAAAAGCACTCAGAAATGGATGGCAAAGAAGCGCTGGAGAGTTCTGAAGTGGCCAGCAATGAGCCCAGATCTAAATCCCATTGAACACCTGTGGAGAGATCTTAAAATTGCTGTTGGGAAAAGGTGTCCTTCCAATAAGAGAGACCTGGAGCTGTTTGCAAAGGAAGAGTGGTCCAAAATTCCGGGTGAGAGGTGTCAGAAGCTTATTGATGGTTATAGGAAGCGACTGATTTCAGTTATGTTTTCCAAAGGGTGTGCAACCAAATATTAAGTTAAGGGTGCCAATACTTTTGTCCAGCCCATTTTTGGGGTTTTGTGTGACATTATGTCATATTTGCTTTTCTGCCTCTGTTTTATATTTGTTCCAATACATACAAAGGGAATAAACATGTGTATAGCAAAACATGTGTTAATGCAATACCTTTTTTGTGTGAAATACTTGATTTTCAGGAAAAATATCAAGGGTGCCAACAATTTCGGCCATGACTGTATATACTATTATTTGACTAGATAATGTGTATAATAGTTGCCTTTAGTTCCGGATTAATTTCTAAGTAAGTGACAATGTACCTCCTAGATGAGATATAAAAAACCTTTAAATAGTAAGTTACTTTAACCACTTGAGCTCCTGAGGATTTACCCCCCTTAATGCACTAATTCAAATGATAATTGCGCGGTCATGCAATGCTGTACCCAAACGAAATTTACGTCCTTTTTTTCACACAAATAGAGCTTTCTTTTGGTGGTATTTTATCACCTGTGCGCTTTTTATTTTTTGCGCTTTAAACAAAAAAAAAAAAAATTTAAAAAAAAAAACAATATTTTCTACTTTCAGCTATAAAAAATATATTGTAAACTCAAATTTCGTCATAAATTTAGGCCAAAATGTATTCTGCTACATGTTTTTGGTAAAAGAAATCCCAATAAGTGTATATTGATTGCTTTGTGTGAAAGTTATAGCGTCTATAAACTATGGTATAGATAATTTGAAATTTACACAGCTTTTACTTTCTGACCGCCCATCACATCTCTTGAGGTGCTAAAATACCAGGATAGTACAAACACCCCCAAATTACCTTTTTTCGGAAAGTAGACACCCTAAGCTATCTGGTGAGAGACATATTGTGTCCATGGAAGATTTATTTTTTTTTCCACACGTTTCTGGAAAATGACAAAAACTTTTTTTTTTACACAAAATTGTCATTTAAATGATTTATTTCTTGCACAAGCCATGGGTATATGTGGAATTACACCCCAAAATACATTCTGCTACTTCTACCGAGTATGAGGATACCACACGTATGAGACTTTTTGGGAACCTAGCCACATACAGGAGCCTGAAATCCAATGACCACTTTGAAAGCCTGAAGGTGTGTAACTTCTTCATTTCACTTCCTCACTACCTATCACAGTTTTGAAGGCCCTGACATGCCAGGATAGAACCAACCCCCCCCCCCCCAAATGACCCCTTTCTGGAAAGTAGACACCCCAAGGAATTTAAAAAGAGGCATGGTAAGTATTTTTCAGATCTCATTTTTTCCTCACAAGGTTTTGAAATATAAAAAAGAAAAGAAAAAATATGTTTTTGTTTTCTTTCTTCATTTTCCAAAAACTTGTGGCAACAAATGGGATCTGCAAAATACTTACCATGCTTCTTATCAAATTCCTTGGGGTGTCTATTTTCCAAAAATTGGTCATTTGGGGGGGTTTGGTGCTATTCTGGCATTCCAGGGCCTCCGAAACTGTGATAGGTAGTCAGGAAGTGTAATGAGGAAATAAAGCCCTTTAAAAGCCTGAAGGTGCTTATTGGATTTTGGGGTCCTATACTTGGCTAGACTGCCAAAATGTCTCTCACCTGTGGTACCCCCACACTCGGGATAAGTAGCAGAATGTATTTTGGGGAGTAATTCCACATATACATATGGCTTGTGTGAGCAATAAATTATTTAAATGTCAATTTTGTGTAATTTTTTTTTTGTCATTTTCCAAAAACTTGTGGTAAAAAAATAAATTATTCTATTGATTCAACATGCCTCTCAGCAAATAGTTTGGGGTGTCAATTTTCCAAAAAGGGGTCATTTTGGGGGGTGGGGGCATTTTATGCCCAGAATTAGAAGTTTATGCCACACATCATTCACTCTTCTAACCACCTGAAGACCAAGCCCTTTTTGACACTTTTTGTTCACATTAAAAAATCAGTATTTTTGCTAGGAAATTAAAGTGAACCCCCAAACATTATATATTTTTTTTAGAGCAGACACCCTAGTAAATTAAATGGTGGGTGCTGCAATTTTTATCTCACATATTACTTGCACAGCGATTTTTCAAACACAATTTGTTTGAAAAATATACACTTTTTTTTAATTTTAATGCACAAAAACACAATATATTGGCCAATTTGGTATGATATAAAAGATGATGCTATGCTGAGTAAATAGATACCAAACATGACATGCTTTAAACTTGCGCATGCCCTGTGCAATGGCGACAAACTGCATACAGTTTTAATATCTATAGGCAACGCTTTAAAAGCCTTTACAAGCTACCATTTTAAATTTACAGAGGAGGTCTAGAGCTATAATTACTGCCCTTGATCTGACGTTCATGACGATACCTCACATGCATGGTGCAATCGCTGTTTCCATACTGGCACAGGGTCAACGCTCACAACCGCAGGTGTGTGCGGATGGGCGAGGGTACTTTTTTTTTTTCTTTTTCTGATTTATTTAATTATTTTTACACTGTCCCCTTAAATTTTTTTTTTTTATCACTTTTAATGCTATCTCAGGGAGGGGGAGAGGGGCGGCATTTTCTCCCGCTGCTTGTAAAAGCAATCCTGCAGCTAATTAGCCACTAGAAATGCTTTTACATGAAAGCCCATTGCCGGCTGAAAAAAATGATACCAGGATGATGCCTGCAGCTGCAGGCATCACCCTGGTATAACCATTCAAAGTCCAGTGATGTACCAGTACGTCGCTGGTCCTTGTTGGGTGTATATGCTATGTTTTTTTTTTCTTTATGCAGCCTGTGGGCTGAATGAAAAAAAAGAGAAGAAATCTCTGCCAGAAAAAGTGCGTGGTATGCCCACCATTAGAAAACCTCCCCGCATCCACCCACTTCTAATGGTGGGCACACATGAAATGTGCCAACAAATATAAAATATATATGCTGAAGCATAGGGGCCATCCACCCACTGGCCACCCCAGACCCCCATGCTTTGGCATATATTCTCTTTTTATTAACTGCGGATGAAAAATCTCATCCGACAGCACTGCACACACCTACTTATGTCTATTCTGAAAGCAAGACCCTGTTGCTGTCAGAATAAACAGGTCAGTGCTGCAGTTTGACATTCCTGCAAAGAAATCAACAATGGTTAACAAGAAAACAAAGTCAATAAAACAACTTTTTAAGGAAAAGTGTGTGGTGGTATGCCCACCATTAGAAAACCTCCCTGCATCCACCCACTTCCAATGGTGGGCACACATGAAATGTGCCAACAAATATAAAATATATATGCCGAAGCATAGGGGCCATCCACCCACTGGCCACCCCAGGCCCCCATGCTTTGGCATATATTCTCTTTTTTTTAACTGTGGATGAAAAATCTCATCCGACAGCACTGCACACACCTACTTATGTCTATTCTGAAAGCAAGACCCTGTTGCTGTCAGAATAAACAGGTCAGTGCTGCAGTTTGACATTCCTGCAAAGAAATCAACAATGGTTAACAATAAAACAAACTCAATAAAAACAACTTTATAAGGAAAAGTGTGTGGTGGTATGCCCACCATTAGAAAACCTCCCTGCATCCACCCACTTCTAATGGTGGGCACACATGAAATGTGCCAACAAATATAAAATATATATGCCGAAGCATAGGGGCCATCCACCGACTGGCCACCCCAGACCCCCATGCTTCGGCATATATGCTCTTTTTTTAACTGCAGAGGAAAAATCTCATCCAACAGCCCTGCCCACATTGATTTATGTCTATTCTGAGAGCAAGTTCCTGTTGCTGTCAGAATAAACAGGTCAGTGTTGCAGCTGAAAGCATTCCTACAAACAGAAATGATTAACAATAAAACAGTAACAATAAAACAGTAAAAGTAGAACAATCACAAAAAATGACAACAACAAAAAAAACTATAATTATTTTTGGTTTTTAAATTTTTTTATTTTTTTGGGGGGATTTGTATTTTTAATTTTTAGTGAGTCTTCACCTTCGCTCTCACCTGACATGCTCCGAATCCTGTAGGCCTCTTCACTAGAGTACCTTTGGTTGGACATTTTGGCCACTAAATTTATAGGTACCTAGTGCGACTCACGGGAAAAAGAGCGCCTGGCTGTCAGGGACTGCTTGAACCGCTACAGAAAATTTACCGACACGTGCTAACAGAGATCAGGTCTGATTCTGTGAACACTGCGGTTTTGTGTGTAAAGTATCAAGTGACAGTTATCTACTGACACTGCACTTGCTGGGGAAGAAGGGGGGGTCGTAGGGGCTAAACGCAGGTGTCGGGGCTGATCCCGCTAACGCTGCATTTTTGGGGACACTATACTAATGTGAACGCTGGTATATCGCTGATCTGATCAAAGATATTGATCCAATCAGACACTATACTAGCAATGGAGGTTTAGTGTGCAAGTGAGCGTGTTCCTGGCAATCAAGGGGTTAAATATGATTACTGGTGTACTAGCGGGCAATCTGATGCTTTCTGGGATGGGCGCTAACTGACGCTAACACTATCAGAAGTCGCCAGTGACACTAATACAGTAATCAGTAAAAATCTATGCACTGTAAACAATGACACTGGTAACAGGGCAGTGAAGGGGTTAATTGGAGGGGGGGGGCGATCAATGGGTTAAATGTGACCTAGGTGTGTTCTAACTGTTAGTGTAGTGCTTTGTACTCACGTTTTCTGTGTCTTCTTCTCTCTCTGGGATGGAATGTGCCCAGGCAGAGAAGATTTACATCATATCCTGTCCTGTGTAACTGTCAACACAGGATAGGATAGGACAGAGACCGATCATTCAACTTCAGCCGGACATCACTGGCTGAAATTGAATGATTGATCCCTCAGGAATCGAATCGTGACACCCGCGGGTCGGCGGAGGCGCATGCGCGCCCCACCTGCCCGCGAAAACATCGGGAGTGTGAATGATGTTTATAAATGTGATTTTGTGCAGCGGTGCCGCCCTGCCGCCGTATATGTACTGTGGCTGGTCGGCAACCGGTTAATAATAATAATAATACAAACAATACCAGTGTATTTTTTTTTAAAGAATCAACTACTATAACTATTACAATAAAGTAAACTAGTACAATAAAGTTGCAAAGCAAACCGACAATCCCCGCAGGATGGATCCGATCCATCCTGTGGGGATCGTCTGCTTTCTTTACAACGTACCTTTTATTGGAGCGAGTCCAGTGTCACCCAGTATAGGTTGCATGCCGGCGATCCCGCATCCTGCGTGGATCGTCGGCATGCAACCTATACGGAGTGACACCAGAAAAAAGGTACGTTGTAAAGAAAGCCGACAATCCCCGCAGGATGGATCGGATCTGCAGATTGAGCATAATGGATCGGAGTCCGATCTATTATGCTCAATCTGCAGATCCAATCCATTCTGCGGGGATCGTCGGAGGGAGTGTCACCAAGTGTTAGCGCACCCGGTGACACTAAGCCTAGGGACTCCTCTGGATGGGAGATCAGCAGGGGAGTGTAGAAGAGTCAGTGGGGCAGTATACAGAGGTTCAGTAGGGCACAGGATAGGGGTCAGCATCCCAGTAAAAAAACCCTTTCCCAGCACAAATCTTTGCAACCCATTCCTGCCTCCAATGCCCCCAATTCCCTCATCCTAGCACAAATCTCCCTCACCCAAAAAATCATCCCTCCATGCACACATCCACCTTCCTCTCAAATTTCCCATCCAAGCACAAATCTCCAAATTCAACCCCCCCCCCCCCAGTCCCCCCTTAACCCAAATTTCCTCACCACCTCCTAGCACAACCCCCCCCCCCTAATTCCTCTTTCAAGCACATATCCCCCCAATCCCCCCTCCTAGCACAAATCCCTCCAATCCCCTCTCTTAGCGCAATCGCCCCCATCCCCCCTTCTAGCACAAATCTCCACGCTAATCCCCCTCCTAGCACATATCCCCCCTCCCCCTTCTAGCACAAATCCCCCCTCCCCCAAATCCCCATCCTCCAATCCCCTCTTTATGACAAATTCCTCTAAATTCCTACTCCTAGCACAACCCCTTCCAAAGTACCCTCCCAGCACAGATCCTCTCCCTTTCCAAATCCTCTGCCCCCACTTTCCTCTTAGCACAAATAGGCACAAACATTTCCCCCATGCCCCCTCCTGGCTTAAATTCCCTCAAATCCTTCTCCTAACAGAAATCCCCCCCCCCCCCAACCGCCATTTCCGTTTCCAGCACAGCCCCTCCTCATCCCAAGCACAAATGACTGTTTCCCCCCACACCTCCCCCCTCATTATGTACAATTTTCCTGTAAGCCCCCCCCCCCAACTTACAGTCTGGAAGAGCGGTGCTGTGCTCTGCCCCCTCCTCCTGTCAGAACAGAGCTGCTCCATATAGCTGATGACACAGGATCGCTCTGACCATGGGGCTGTACACAATTTCATTACCCGCCCCGATCTACATTTACTGCTGTGGGAGATAAGCGGTCCTTGGAGGAGATAGGGGCAGGTATTGAAACTGTGTACAGTCCGATGGACGGAGCGATCCTGTGTCATCAGCTATATGGAGCAGCGCTGTTCTGACAGGAGGAGGGGGCAGAGCACAGAACCGCTACTCCTTGCTCTATCCTCACTTTCAGGACTTAACTCCAGGCTTCCTTTCCTTTGTCCCGCCTCTAAGTGTGGGGATGGGGGGGAAGGAGCTCAATAATCTGGGGGGGGCACAAGTGAAATCTAGGGGGGTGCAGCCCACCCCAGCATCCCCTAGATCCGACCATTTTTTTCAAAGCATTAAATACTATAACAATCATAAAATGACTAATAATATTAATAATAAAAATACTAATAATAATTATTTTTTTATTTTTCAAAGTATTAAATATTATAACTACTACAATCATAAAACTGCTAATAATATTAATCATATTAATAATAATATTTCATTTTGTGTAGTTTTAAATTTTTTTCGTTTTTTTTTCAGAGCATTAAATACTATAACTATTACAATCATAAAACGGCTAAGAATATATATAATAATAATACTAATAAAAAAAAGAATTTTTTTTTTGTTTTTTTGGCTTTTTTAATTTTTTTTTTTTTTTGTTTTCTTTCAAAGCATTAAACTATAACTACTACAAGCATGGTTAAAACAGGTAAACATGTATAATATATAATAATACAATCATAAAACAGCTAATATATATAATAATAATACTAATACAAAGAAGAAGAAGAATACTAATACGAAGAAGAAGAAGAAGAATAATACGAAGAAGAAGAGGAAGAAGAATACGAAGAAGAAGAAGAATTTTTTGGTTTTTTTTGGCTTTTTTTGGCTTTTTTTGTTTTTTTGGGTTTTTTAATTTTTTTTTTTTCAAAGCATTAATCTATAACTACTACAAGAATGGTTAAAACAGGTAAACATGTATAATATATAATAATACTAATAGTAATATATATCTTGGAAAAAAAATATTACATACACAACAACAGTTGTCATATACATTACCAACACAGCTGATGTCATCCAGGCATTTGAAGCAAGATGATCAAATTATGGAGCACAATATAAGGAAAGGTAATAGCACCATCATCACCAATTACATAACCAATCCGCATGTCTCCAATCCGCAGGTCTCCATTGACGTGTTGGTGTATGTTGTGAAGCAGGAGTAGCTGGTTGGAAAAATCAGTCCGGCAGAGTGGACAGGTGGGGTTCTCTTCAAACCATCTCCAGATGCAGCTGGTGTGGAACTTGTGATTGCAGGCCAGGATGGTCGTGTTCTCTCCATCTTCACAACCTGCCAAACAAATGGGACACACACTTACCTCCTCCTCGGCGCGCTGCTCCATGGCCGGTGGTGGGTGGTTCTCAGGGGCCCTGTCGTGCTGCTCCATGGCCAGTGGAGGATCGTTCTCAGGGGCCCTGGCATGCTGCTGCATGGCCGGAGGTGGGTAGTGCTCAGGGGCCCTGGCTCGTTCTCTTGGTGAACGGCTTCGGTGGCTGGAGGCCTCCGCCCGTCTCCGATGACGCTGGACTCTGGACCTAGTCCGATGGGCGATCGGAGACTCTCCGTCCTCCTGATGTGAAGGCCTCCCACGGGATGGGCGTCGTGAAGGCCGAGGCATCCTGGTGGTGCTGGATGACCTGTAAATGGCTAAAAATATGAAATATTACCACTAATAATATAAGGAATTATATAGTAGTGATAATGGGAATGGAAATCCGTATAAATGGCGATAATCTCTGTCAGTCGCAGGAGACAAGCTCTGATGCTGCTTATGGCTCGGATACCAGGGCAGCATTGAGGTGAGCTGCAGCCTGGGGGCGGAGCTAACCGGACTTCCTGCCAATCACACTCTGCCACCTAACACCAGCTGTAATTTTTCAGGCCTACCTATTTTGATTGACGCTTGTACCCAAATACATTTGATATCATTTTATTGATTTGACAGAAATTTGACAGTCTTTTGGTGAGTTTAATGGTTATTCATAAAAGCGGCCACAAGAGGTCAGTAGGTGTGATTGTGCCGTAGCGGTAATACCGCCTCCCGCCATAGATGTCTCCCTTCCCAGTCAGCTCCAATACACATCATAGAGTTGGGCTTTCTGCCCTACGGAGGCCATTTTATTCTATCTAATGTACGGGGGAGAGGAGAGAAGAAGCTGAGAGTGAGGGAGGGCTAGAGATACCGTCTCTGAGGTGATGGCGACCGGGAGAGCCCAGGTGAGGAGGTGAGGGGGGGGGGGCAGATGGTCGGGGGGAACTGCATGGAGGCGGTTGGGGGAAGGTGAAGGAGGTTGGGGGGTATATTATGTATGGAGAGGCTGATAGGTGATGGGGGGGGGGTGAGGGACAGACAGCTGGAGCTCCACCATCACTTGTCCCCCCCCCCCACCTGTCCATAGTAACACGGTACTGTGCAGAAAGCCCCCCAATAACCCCCCCCAGCAGCTGTGCCAGGGTTCTAAACCCCCCAAACATGTGGCCTATACTTCTACATGAAAGCAGAATTGCGCTCACAAATGTTTGCCCCCCACTGCATGGATCAGCTGCTTGTTTTTTCTCGGGGGGAGCACAAAGCTCATACTCGGCTGACCCGCACAGCCCCACTGAACGGGGAAAAGTCATTTGTACCCAGAATTCTGCTTTACAATGATGTCCAAATTGTGTCCCAGTGCTGCACAAGCATCCAGTGAGCCCCGGTTCACACTGGTGCGGCACTGAAATCACACTACTTCAGCGCCATTCCAGAGCCGCATATCAGTGCGATTTGCACCGCCGATTTCATTGCGGCTTGCAGCCTCATATAACAGAAGTCTATGCAAGTCGCAATGAAATCAGCAAAAAGTCGTTCAGGAACCTTTTTCATAATCGCTGCAATATGAGTCTCTGCAATATGAACAGCTCCATTGCTGGCAATGGGGTGCAATTTGTCATGCAATTTTGGAGCTTTTAAATCACATGACAAGCCGCACCAGTGTCAAAGTGCCTCGACTTGTATCAGAGTGCTGCAATGTTCACACTTGTTCCTGGAGTGTTTCTATCCATAAACAAAGAGCTCCACAACACTCTTCCCTTGTCCTGTACCTCACCCGTGTTCCTGAAGGAGCTCGCCAGATATGAACCCCCTTGGGTTGGGTCTAACACACTTAAAGTGGAGGTCTAGTTGAATAAAAAATAAAAGTCATCAGCTACAAAAACTGTATCTGCTGACTTGTAAAATACAGACCGTTACCTGTCCCTCTGTCCAGCGATGTCCTCACCACGGCTGGTTTCACCGGCCATCTTCTCTCCCTGGCATCTTCAGTGTGGGCACCGGCTGTGACTGCTTGCGGCTTCACAGCCGGGTGCCCGCTGCACATGCGTGAGTAGCGCTGTGCTTTGTGAACGGCCCTATAGTCTGTCACATGTCCCAGAAGACTACGGGGATGGAGGACCTCTTCTGCTTCCGATCGCCTTAGGCCAGGGGTGTCCAAACTTTTTTCAAAGAGGGCCAGATTGGATGAAGTGAACATGGTGGAGGGCCGAACATTTTTCCGAACATTCTTTGAACCATTACAATTAAATGCAAATAAATTATTTTATGCCAAGTTAATTGCAAACGACATACTTTTCATTTCATAACATTAAGATCAACTGACAGCTGAGTTTTCACAATGTATTGAAAATAAATTTAAAAAAAACTTACCTGCACTAATGTGAAGGGTGAAAAAGGTAGGTGGAGCTGAAGTCTCTGCTCGGCAGCCGGGAGGGGAAGAGAAACACACTTCACGCTGGAAGCCCGGCCCTGACGTCACCGCCCTCTGTGGCTCCCAGTGTGGCGCAGTCACGCATGCGCACTGCTCTCAAGCAGAAGACTGTCTGCCACAGAAGGGAGGGCCGTGCGACAGCCGCATTTACACAGACCAGGGAGAACTCGCCGCAGTCAGGCATGCGCACTGCCCTCTGCTCTCAAGCAGAAGACTGTCTGCCATAGAAGGGAGGGCCACATTACACAGAGCAGGGAGGGCTGTTGGAGGGCCGTATTAAACCGACCCCCGGGCCGTAAATGGCCCGCGGGCCGGACTTTGGACATGCCTGCCTTAGGCAATCACACCGGAAGTGGGAGCGGGCGCCTGTCAAATTCGAGTACCCCCTCCTGCTCCCCAAAGGTGCCAATTAGTAACTCCCCGAAATGAAAATTCTGGTGTTGAAATGATACCGAAAATTCAGAATGCATGTGGCCAAAAACCGAAATGTCTGCCTATGTGGGGAGGATCAAATTTTTATTTTGTATTTTTGTTTAACCACTTGCCCTCCTGAGTATTAACCCCCTTTCCTGACCAGGCCATTTTTTTTCGTTACGGCATTGCGTTACTTTAACTGACAATTGCGCGGTCATGCAACGCTGCACCCAAATGAAATTGACATCCTTTTTTCCCAACAAATAGAGCTTTCTTTTGGTAGTATTTGTTCACCTGTGTGCGTTTAATTTTTTTGCACTATAAAAAAAAAGACCGACAATTTTGAGAAAAAAACAATATTTATGACTTTTTGCTATTAAACATGTTCAGTAAAAAAATTTCAAAAATCAAATTGTCAAATTTAGGCCAAAATGTATTCTGCTCCATGTCTTTGATAAACATAAAATCCCAATTCATGTAAATTAATTGGTTTACGTGAGAGTTATAGCATTTACAAACGGCGGTATATATACTGGAATTGTTTTTTATATATACTAGTAATGATGGCGATCAGCGACTTATAGCGGGACTGCGGCGGGCATTCTGACACTGGGGGGAACTGACATGGTGTCACTGACATCCCCAGTGACACCAATACAGTGATCAGTGCTAATAAAAAGCACGGACACTGCTAATGACACTGGGCAGGAAGGGGTTAATGTGGGGCAATAAAAAGGGTTAACTGTGTGCTGCTTTACTATGTGGGCTGTGTGTTTCACTGTAAGCACTCTGCTTTGTATGGCTGAGCCATACAAAGCAGTGTGCAGGAGCTGACAGGGGAGAGATCTGTATTGTTTACCTACAGGTCTCTCCCCCGTCGGAAATCCTTGGAGATCGCCGGGGGAATCACCGGCTGGGACCCCGTTATTGACAGCCGAGGCCACGAATGGCAGCACGGGTAGGGCGCGCATGCCCCCCCCCCCCCCACCCAGAACTGAAAAATCACATATATATGTGTGTGTATGTAGATTTTTCGCACCCATGCCACCCTGTAGCAGTATTTCTGCTATAAGGCGGTGCGGAAGCTGTTAATGGAAAGGCAGAACAAGCACTGGAAATTGTACAGTTGTGTTTGAACCTCTTGGATTCCACAGCTGAAAGGAATTCAGGCGTCTGCTCTATTGCTGCGTAGGCCTCGGAGTTTAGACTTCAGGTACCAGTTATGGGTGGGTATGTAAAGCAGTGTCAATGGGGCTGACAAACTGCAATCAGCGCCCAACTTTTTCAGCTATTGTATGAAAAAATGTTTAGTTTCTAGATTGATTTTTTCCAGACTTTATCAGTGGAGTTCTTAAGAGATATGTGATGCCTTACCTGTTAAAACAACATTCAGTTTAACCACTTGCCTACCGGGCACTTATACCCCCTTCTTTACCAGGTCAATTTTCAGCGCTGTTGCACTTTGAATGACAATTGCGCGGTTATGCAAGATTGTACCCATATGAAATTTTTATCATTTTTTTCTGACAGATAGAGCTTTCTTTTGGTATTTAATTGCCGCTGGGCGCTTTACTTTTTGCGCTATAAACAAAAAAAAGTGCAAAAAATTTGATAAAAAAAAATGTCTTTGTTTCTATTATAACATTTTTCAAACAGGTAATTTTTCTCCTTCACTGGTGTGCGTTGATGAGGCAGCACTGATAGGAGGCACTGATAGGCAGCACTAATGAGGTGGCACGGATAGGCAGCACTGATGGACAGCACTGATAGGTGGCACTGACGGGCATCACTGCTGGGCACTGCTAGGCATTGACAGGCACAACCGCTGGACACTGACTGGCAGCACTGATGGGCACAGGTGGGTGGCACTGGTGGGCACAGATCATCAGTGCCGATCCCTGCTCTGAACTGCTGGTTCTTGGCAGTACTTTCCTCGCGCTCTGACAGCGCAAGGAAAGTGCAGCAGAGAACCGGCAATTGCATTTCCCGGTGATCAGCGTGTCATTGGACACGGTTGATCACATGGTAAAAGGCCGCTGTGATTGGCCTTTTACCACATCACGTGATCAGCTGCGTCCATAGGACACAGCAATCATGGAGATCGCCGGTGGCGCGCAGGAGAGCGCGTTTTGGGACAACGTGATATGACGCCCTCCCAGAACTGGCCGGCCACAGTGTAGCTGTCATTCGACTATCTGCGGTCGGAAAGTAGTTAAAATAGGAATAGCTAGGCAACAGGTGTGTGTGTGCCATTATATAAAACATTTTTTCTTTTTTAGAATTGATCACATTACCTCTGTTCTCAGCTGCATAAGGGGCTTAGAGAGCTGGGGGTGGAGACTGCGGGGACGGGGGTTGTCAGTAAGCGGCGGAGAAACAGCAACACACTGATCTTCCCAGTGAAAAGCTGTGCTGGGGGTATCTGCACAATTCTTGGCCATTGGAGGACAGGCAGGCTGTGCTCCCAGCACAGCCAGAATACTGACCACACGGATGGATGTTCTTCAAAGCCTAGCGTGGACAGTTTGCCTTAGGAAAGCAGGAGTACTGGCAGGATCACCAGGTATTTCACACAAGGAAGCATTGTAAAGAGAGCAGGATACTTTTTAACACAAGTACCTGGTACAACGGGCACATATCAGAAATAAAAAAAAGTGTTTTTCCACATTTTATAAAAAATGTTTGCACTGTTCTATTTATATAGCAAAAAAATAAAAATCCCAGTGGTGAAAAAATACCACCAAAATAAAGCTTTATCTGTCTCAAAAAAATTCTAAAACATTCATATGGGTACAGTGTTGCATGACCGCGCAATTGTCATTCAAAGTGTGATAGCGCTGAAAGCTGAAAATTGGCCTGGACAGGAAGGGGGTGACTTGAAGTGGTTAAAGAGAGTCCCAGACATTCCTAACAGCACCTTAGATTTAAATATGGTTTTGGTTAAAATGTATTTCTTTTTTTTATCAGGACAAGTAGATTGTCATGTGGGACAAGCAGGGGCGGACTGACAACTCATGGGGCCCCCGGGCAATAGGGGATCATGGGGCCCATGTCCTTGCCCAAACTCAAAAAAGCCTATGAAAAAGGTACCAGGGGCATCTTATGGGGCCCCCTACTGACCCCGGGCCCTCAGGCAGAGCCCGAGTTTCCAAATGGTCAGTCCGCCCCTGGGGACAAGTAGATTGGGACATTGATTTTAGTCCCTGGACAAGTAGTATTTTCAAAATTTTCCACACCCCTGCTACATTTCGAGTTGATATCTACCTCTTAAAATCCCTGTATAGCAGAGTTAAGATATGGCCAGAGCGAAGCTCGTACTTGTGTGTGGGGCATGCTGTTAGGAGGAGAGATCAGGGACAGGCGTGAACTCATCAGTCTGCCGCTT
Organism: Staurois parvus; assembly: GCF_062004578.1. Lineage (NCBI taxonomy): Eukaryota > Metazoa > Chordata > Amphibia > Anura > Ranidae > Staurois > Staurois parvus. Next base: position 62,443 of record NW_028317955.1, on the reverse strand, counting down.
GTTTCACTATCCCTTCACACTGAGGGAGGAAGAAGAAAAATCAAGTCTATAGCCCTGCTAGACAGAGCTGTGCAGCGTGACAGAGCTTCAAAAATTCTCAGGACTAGACAAACAGAAAACCTTTGGCAGGTAAAATGGCTCCCTTATCTGTATCCCAGCTTGTTTTTCAGCACTTGATCTTCAGGTTGTGCTTTTCGGCCTGGATCCACTCTGGTTGAACAAAACCAATCTTGAAATTAAAGGATACGACCACCTTTGTGGAACATGTCACACACATATTTGGGGTGTATCACGTAACATGCCATCTATTTGCTCACCTCTCACCACCAGCGCTCCTCCCTGACAGCGGGCTTCTCCCCACGTCCGTTGTCACAACTTAAAACCAGCGTGGCCGTTCGGGGCTCCACCTCCATGTCCGTCATTTACAGCTTCCTGTGCAGACTACAAGTGCGGCTGACGCTTGTAGTTCTCAATTGAGATTTCAAACCAAACTAATTGTATTTCTGTCCATCGTAGAGTATGTGATCAGTGCGGAGAATGAAGGTTGTGCCGAGGGGTTGATGCTCTTCCAAATAACTGATGTTTATTTTTGTTATAAGGGGATGCATGGAGTGTGTTATGGGGTATAGGAGAGTGTATGGGGATGCATGGAGTGTGCTATGGGGTATAGGAGATTGTATGGGGGATACATAGAGTGTGTTATGTAGACTGTATGATGGACACATGGAGTGTGTTATGGAGTATAAGAGTGTATGGGGGATGCAAGGAGTGCGTTACGGGGTAAAGACGAGTGTATGGAGGACACATGGAGTGCGTTTTGGAGAGTACACTGGATGCATGGAGTGTTTTTTGGAAAGTGCATGTTGATACATGGAGAGTGTTATATAGTGTGTATGGGGGACGCATGGAGTGTGTTTTGGAGAGTGTACTACGCTAGATGCATGGAATATGTTATGGAGAAGTGTATGGGGGACGCATGGAGTGTGTTATGAAGAGTGTATGGAGGACATTATGGAGTGTGTTATGGCGAGTGTATGGGGGACGCATGAAGTGCACTATGGGATATAGGAGAGTGCATGGGGGACGCATTAGAGTGCAGTGCTGGGTATAGGAGAGTATGGGGGGATGCATGGAGTGTGCTACGGGGTATAGGAGAATGTATGGGGGACGCATGGAGAGGGTTATGGAGAGTGTATAGGAAATGCATGGAGAGTGTATGGGGGACGTATGGAGTATGTGATGGGGTATAGGAGAATGTATGGGGGACTCATGGAGTGTGTTATGGAGTATAAGAGAGTGTATGAGGACGCATGGAGAATGAAGTGTGTTATGGAGTATAAGCGGATGCATGGAGTGTGTTATGGGGTATAGGACAGTGTATGAGGGATGCATGGAGTGTGTTTTGGAGAGTGTATGGGGGACTCAGTGTTTTATGTAGGCTGTAAGGCGGACGCATGGAGTGTGTTATGGAGAACTCATGGAATACAATATGGAGTGTGTTATGGTGTATAAGAGAGTGTATGGGGGACGCATGGAGTGCGTTACGGGGTTCACGAGAGTGCATGGAGCGTCGTTTGGAGAGTGTATGTTGATACATGGTGTGTAATAATAATATTTTTTTTTTTTTTGTTGTTTTTTACTTACCGTTTTGTCTAGTTCCTGGTTTTTCCTGAAGGCAGTGGTGACGTAGCCCCGCCCACACAAATGCCCCCTGGGAAGGAAATGTCATTATTGCCTTTGGGGAAATCTCATTTCTAAATTGCAAGATCTCGCAGTGTCCTCCTACTGCGCATGTGCTAGCTGATGTGCGTGACATCATGTGCAAGCGTTTCATGCAAATGCATCACAATATTACACATTATTAGTAAAATAAAACTTTCCCCCTGAGATCTTGTGGATGTTTTTCCTTCCCCAATAGAGGATTGTAACATACGGTAAATGTGGTCATACGCTTTAGGTAGCACATACGCTGGAGACCTCCAAATGGTGGTGTAGTAGGAGGGGCACAGGCAGCACAGAGGCACATACAGAAGGATAACCAGAAAGAAAAAAGGCGCATGGACATTTGGAAGAGAAATTTTGACTTACCTGTAAATTCTGTATCTTGGACAGTACAGGACAAAGGGAAAGTATTCCATTACCCTGGGTTATAGACTCAGGTGATTGGACACTGGCATAGCTTTGCTGGCCACTTTCCCCTGGGCAGAACATTGACTCAGTATTCATAGACCCGGGACGTACCCAAGCAATGGAGGGGTGGGCAACAACAAGGCATATAGAACTGTGCCCGCAGTCGCAACAAAACAAAGTCAGAGTAAAGCTGGAAGAACCTTGTGGCTGAATATTGCCTTTCAAAGAGACCTGGACTCAGGGGCGGACTGACCATTTGGAAACTCGGGCACTGCCCGAGGGCCTGGGGTCAGTAGGGGGTCCCACGAGATGTCCCTGGTACCTTTTTCGAGTTTGGGCAAGGACACAGGGGCCCCATGAGTTGTCAGTCCGCCCCTGCCTGGACTTCTACTTGGTTAAACATGGAAATAGTATGAAGACCAAACGATAGCTTTACAAAGCTGGGCCAACAGATGACATTGGAAGGCCCAGAAAACCAACCAATCTGGAGGAGCATGTGTAGGTATTGGATTTAACAGGGTGCTGCAAATAGTGGTTTGATCTGAGAGACATCTTGAATAAATTTTCTGCCAAGGAAAAAAAAAAAAAAAGCCAAAAGGTTTCTGGAATAGAACAGATAACGCTGTAACCTGTCCTGTAAGAGTACTTAAGGCCAAATTCTGGTCAAGTCCTGACTGTAAGAAGTCCACAATGTGAGGTATATGAGGTATGAAGTGATCTGTGGGGTTGAAAAGCCATTGTTCACACCGGGCAGAAAATAATTTTCAGGTTCAGTACTATTGCTTGTTTACCAAATTAGGCCTTTGTGGCTCTGAGCAAGTTGGGAATGACAGAGTTAGAGATACCCCGGACCTTCAAGACCTGAGTTTCAACAGCCATGCTGCTAGAGCCAGTGATGGAAGCATGGAGGAACAGGGGCTCTTGAGACAAAAGGTCTGGCTTGGTTGGAAGACCCCAGGGGTTGTGTCCCAGAAGTCTGAGTATGTCTTATGTATCAGGTTCTTCTGGGTCAGTTTGGTGCAATGAAAATCACAGGTTCCTTCTCTTCTAGAACAGGGGTCTCCAAAACTTTCAAAACAAGGGGCCGGTTTATTGTTCTTCAGACTTTAGGGGGGGGGGGTCAGACTGTGGCCAGTGGGAGTGTTTTTTTTTTTTTCTAGCATCAGTTGGAGTAAACATTTTTCTTAGGGGGAGGAATAGTGCCGCATCGTTGGTGTCATGGGTTGCACCGCTTCTACTGTTATATTAGAAAATAGTGAAGTGTTGATTGAAGCATCCAAAGTAAAATAAACTGGCCTTTTCCCTCTGCAGTTTTATCTCAAGTAGTTTTATCTTTCTACCCAGGTTTATCCCTGAACTACAAAACTCCCCCTATATTATGGAGAGGAGAGTGGAGGTGTCCTATAGTCCCAATATATTTACTGTCCTAGTGGGATGATATTTTCTCCATAGAAACATGGCACATGAGTGATGCTCAATGATGTCATCATGATTTCTGAGTGTGAAAAGGACTTTAAAGCTGGGGTTTTCTTTCCAAGAACTAACCTAACTTGGCCAGTCTGAAGTGTTCTATTATATATAGCTTTTAATCAGAAAAAAGGGGGCTTTTTAAAGGGCCACTGCATCTTTATTATATCATGGTTTTCAAAGAGCAATATACATCAAAGGATTAATAAAGGTGCTTTCAACAGACCGTCTGATCAGATCCATTTATCTGTTCTTCAGGTGGATCTGAAAGTAAGCTCCATGTTAGCTTATGGGCAAGTGGTCTGCGTCCTCTGCCATGTTTTTCAGTAATAAGCACGATGGATCTTCGATAAAAGGATGTTACCAGATGCATGTTTGTTTACATCAGCCTGCCCAGGGACCCAACATGGGACAGCTAAAGGAGAACTAAACCCAAGAACAACAATGTAATACCTTGAAGCTTACAGTTCTTAGATGTGGTGGCTGCCTTGGTTTTCTATTTTCAGCGAATGAAGAATATAATGGTTGATATTCTTCAGTGAAGCTCACAGGAAGTAACAAGGACATTGCATTTCTGACAATATCTTCCTTTCTAGCTATCTTCTGTAAACCACCAATTGCTCTGCTACCCATGTAATAGTGATGAAGAGATATGGAGGTGTTTGTAGTCCAGGAAGAAAGAATCCTTGGGTGACAATCATGACTCCTTCCATAGATACAGTGGAGGAGTGATGTAGCCAATCAGGAAAAAAAGTGTGTTATTTACAGGATTACCAGGTGAAAAAGAAAAGAAGTTTGAAGAGAAAAAAAAAAAAAAACAACTGCAGCCACCACAGCAAGGACTAGTAAGTTACCTTCAATAACAGATGCGCCTGCTGTGAGTGCTATATAAACAGCATGTAGCATCAGCTCCCAGAAGAAATTTAGGTCAGGCCACTCCCAGGAAGCCTTGTATTTTATGAGTGAATACAAGGCTGCCTCTGATTGGCTGAGGTGGCGATCGTGATGTCACCTGCCCGCCACTCCACCTCAACCAGTCAAAGGAAGCCCTTGTACTCGTTCAGAAAATAGAAAGCTTCCTATGAACTCAGCCAGACTTGATTTTTGTTCCAGGAGTGGAATGGGAAGTCCCCGTCCTGCTGCTAGAACCCAGCATTGTATACTGTATGGAGCTGATGCTACACCGCACCTATAGCTGCACTTGTTAGTGAAGGTAATCATTCATTTGCACCAGTTTGGTCCAAATGAACTATTTTAGAATGACTGATACTGGATAAAATTGAATTCCCACTCCAGTTTTCTGACTTGCATTGTAGGGTAGCAACCAAAATATGTATCTAAATCCAAAAGACAAAAATGAGACCAAACTACGAAAATCTATTTTTATATTAAGTTATCACAACAAGTCTAAAATACATTGGTTAAATAAAATAGAAAAAAAAAAAACATATCCAGAAATCCTTGTTAAAAAAAAAAAAAAATTATAAAATAAACAACTCGCTGCGGACAGTTTTTTTTGCTCCGGCTTAGTATAAAAATTAGAATTCTTTTTTTTTTAACGCCTCACGAATCAGTGCTGAACCCATCCAGGGCCTGCAGGGCTATGGACATTGAGAAGGTAACATGAGAGGAGTGTGAGCATTGAGTTAGTCATTATTCTTTGATGTCTTGGCACAGATACTGCAGGCTGGTATACATCAGTCATTATGTATCCACTCCAAATGAACATCCACATCAGTAACACAAGGCAGTTCCATTGGCGCCTGTAAATCATTAGCTATCAATTCTTCTTTGTTGAACATTGAATGTTCTTAGTCCGTACCTAGGAAAGTGATGTAGCTGAAGAGTATGGTATGCCACCGATACGTGAACAAGGTCAGCTTGTGGAGTCACTTCTCTTCGCTTTATGAGATGACGACAGCAGCTAAAAACGTGACACACAGGAGAACGTGTACCAATAAAAGCACAGAGAATCCAATTGAGCGTAAACGGTCAGCAACCTTTGAAATGTCCAGTTTTGTCCAAGGGTAAGGAAGCCAGATCATCAAGGAAGATATAGAGACCCCTTATTAGTAATACTGGGCAGGAGGGTACACCACCTGCGCCTCTTACATGTCCTCTTGTCCCTCACACTTCACTCTCGGTGGCAGGCATGTGCTTCCCTCTCCAGCCGGTATCCGGTAAAGAGACCCGACGTTCGGGGCTTGGTGGCAGTGTGACACTGCCCGTCTCTGACTGCTCTTCCTGTAGCAGCTGTTGCGTTTCAGTCAGGTCGAGCGAGGCGGTGCTGGCTTGTAAAGACACAGTGTCCGTCTTAATGCACACGTGGTCCCGAAGGATGCTGGCTCGGGATGGCTTCACCTGCTTGAGGTCATCCCATTCGCTTTCATCCCCAGACAGTAAACCGAAACCCTCCAAGATTCTGATCTTCTCCTTGGTGAAGCCGTTGTCAGAAACAGCCTGTAACGGGAAGTAGACATTAGGTGGTTGGGGTGACCAATGCAGTGCACCCACCGAAGTGCGGTGTAGAGAAACCAACAATGTTAAAGCCAAACTCTGGGAATTGGACAATTCTACCTCCGCAGTGGACTTCCCCTCTGCCTGTTTGTGAAGTCGGGGGGGTGCAGAGATCAGGTGCATTACTTGCCTAATAACTGCAAATTTTGTGCATCCATGAGACTTATTCACTCCCTTGTTATCTCTCGCCTTGACTATTGTAACTCCCTCCTCATTGGCCGACCTCATCGCAGGCTATCCCCTCTTCAGTCTATCATGAATGCTGCTGCCAGACTCATCCACCTTACTAACCATTCCGTATCTGCCATCCCTCTCTGCCAATCCCTCCACTGGCTTCCCACTGCCCAATGGATAAAATTCAAAACATTAACAATAACATATAAAGCCATTTATAACTCTGCCCCAAATTACATCACCGATCTTGTCTCCAAATATCACCCAAACCGTCCTCTCCGCTCCTCGCACGACCTCCTGCTCTCTAGTCTCCTCCTCCCATGCTCGTCTCCAGGACTTCTCCAGAGCTTCCCCCCATCCTCTAGAACTCTCTACCCCAATTTATCAGACTATCGCCTACTCTGCTTACTTTTAGGCGATCTCTGAATACCTATCTCTTCAGGGAAGCCTATCCTGCCTTCAGCTAATAATGGAATCTTCTACTCCTCCTACCACTCCATCCCCCACAGTTATTACCTTTTGTACCACTAGCCCCTCCCTCTTAGATTGTAAGCTCCAAGGAGCAGGACCCTCCTTTCCCTCTTGTATTGAACTGTATTGTTGCTGTATTGTCTCCCGTTATACTGTAAAGCGCTGAGCAAACTGTTGGCGATATATAAATCCTGTATTATAATAATAATAATGAGACTGCTCCAGTGCTGCTACTCCGCTAAGGCACTTTGGGTAGTAGTTGCATGCTCACTTCCACCATGTACAGTGCAGGGTTAAAGTGGTGATAAACTTAGACTTACTATATGCTTACCTGTAGGGCAAAATAAAAAATGTAAGTACTGTATTGTGATTATCTACTAAACCTGCAGAGCCATCGGCTCCAGCTGAATATGTCACTGCGCATGCGTAGTACGCTCTTCATTCAGGGCACAAGTAGTGCAGCAAGTACTGTGCCAAGATAGTGACTCCTGTGCACATGCGTTAGAGTGACGTCATCACAATCATTCAAACGGCCTGAGAGTGCGAACCCAGAAGGAAAACCAGGCATAGATGGAAGTGCCAATGTAGTACATACAACCACAATATGGCACAAACCTGCAGTAGCCCTATTAAAAACAAAATAATGGAGAACATTTACTACCACTTTAATAGCCGTGCACTATGACGATGCCAAGGGACTACACAGCCTGCAACTTTAGGCAAAAGAACAGCACTGGAGACTGCAGGAAAGGGTAAGTATTACACCCGATCTATTCATCCCATTGAACCCTTGCAGTGTGGGGACGTGAGGGGCACTGCAAAGGGTTCAATTACGCTTGCACTGCAAAGGTAGATTGTCTTATTCCTGGAGTTCCATTGTAAAGACCGTATAGCAACGTTGCAGCCCAAGAAGAGTGTGACAAATGAAGACATTTTTTTCTTGGTCAGCAGTAAAGAAAAGTCACAACCAAATGCAGAAAATGGACACAAAAGCATAATGTGCTGAGAGCTCAACAAGAGAAACCACAGATGTAAAGCTACCCACACAAAGGCACAAATGATCATTCACATCTGATAAAGGAGCATGTGTGGATCAGAGAGGAGCATGACAACTTGCAGATCAGCCATTTAGGGCTAGAAAAAGTTTGCTTGCCTGCAGACTAGGAAATGTATAGAATTATCTACTGACATCAGATCTCTTGCTGAGATTGCGGGAAGCTGTCATTGCTGTTGGGCCATCATCCTTAGCCAATGGCAGCAAATGGTGAGCGCTTTTCAAATTAAAGGATAGGTTCACCGTTCAAAACAATGTGAATTTATTTATTTATTTTTTTTTAAGAAGAAAAAATGTGCATTTAATATTTTTATTTATTTATTTTACAGTTGAACTTGGAGAGAATTGCACCCACGAACAGTGATTCGCAGGTGCAATTTCAGGTTCCTGCAGAAGCTGCTGAGAGCGGTCTGTCCCTATCCCTGTACAGAGAGTTACTCAGATTCAGGTACTGTTTGTGAATTACCAGGATGCTGGTCAGACTGTAAATATGGGTGTAACATGTTACAGGGGGTGAATTTATTCTTTAAAGCCCAAACTCCAAAAATTTGACAAAGAGACCCTTGTAGTAGCCCCCCATCCAACAGTGCAAAGGTTAACTGAATGTTAAAGTAGTTTTTTTTTTACTCATACTTACCTAGGTGGACGCAACATCAATCCGATGCTGCATATGTCCCCCTCCAGCTCTAAGGCTGAGAACTGAGTGATCAAGCTCCGCCGATCGCTCAGTTTTCCTTGCCACTCTGAGCAGTGAGACGTGACTGTCAGTCTGTGCTGTCTACTCTGCCACAAGGAGGAAATTGTGAAATCATCCATCTGCCTCTCCACGTGGGCCAATCAAAAGAAGCTTTGTATTCATTAATAAAAATACAAGGCTTATCCTGAATAGCAGAGAAGAACTCAGCCTGACTCTTGAATTTCAGCAGCAGATGGGAAGCTGCCTGTACTGCTCTGAAACATTGCACCACTTATTGTACATAGCTAGCTTTACTTCAGTATATTAAAGCACACGCAGTCGCCACATCATTCTGTAATGGAAAGAGTTGGTTTGGGCCAGCTTGGCCAAAACCTACTATTGAAAGTGAAAGGAAAGCCGGGAACTCTACTTTCAAATTTTAAATAGACTGGGGAAGGGTTGGGCCCTCTGTGAAATTTTAATTGTTGTTTGTGTCCCCATTGGGGAGATTGAACCCTTTATTTGTCCCGGTGATCATTGCCAAAGCAAAGTGTGCTGACTAAAAGCAACCAATGAGTATTCCATGTCTGTCAATCGGAATTATATTGGTTGCTGAAAATTACAATACATTGCACATAGTTTCTGCCCTTTATACCACCTGGTTACATAAGCCTGATGGTTTTCCCACAATGGGAAATGTGAATATTGTGAACCTCACTTAATGGTTTCCATTTTATTTTTACAGTTATACTTCTATGGTCAAGAACTGATACATTAGCACAGAGACAAGTGATACACATGACCATCGAGTCTGCAGAAAATCAACAGCAAATTGAGCTTATGTTTGATAAGTATACCACATGCTCACACAGTTAGAAAAGAGGACCCAGATTCCAAAAGGGATATCCTTGGCAGCTCATTGTAATATGTTTTCCAGATGCCTCACAGACCCTTGTATGAGATAAAACAGAAACGGAAAATGATCCAGGCTTTCAAGGAACCAAATTGGCTTGTGCCTTTACTCCGTGAAAGGATTTACGTAGTACTAGATTTTTATTTTTTTTTTTATTTACATGGTCCCATAGATTCCTCTTGCAGAGTGTATTGCTTGCATTGACTAACCCTCTACTCTCTTCCTCATTCTTACATTTGGCAAGCATGCAAGCTGGGTGTGCCATATGAAGAACATCATAGGTATATGTATATCTTATGCTTGGGCCATGGAAAGGCCAATAAAAAATTATACTTGCGCATGAACACATCTCAATGGTGATGGATTCAACTGCCCATCTTGCATACTTTTTTTGCAATAAAAGTGGTGTGGCACTTTTACCGGCAAAAAAAAAAATCAGCACACCTGACTAACCTGAAAAATATGTTTATCACACTCAGCTGACCCAAACTTACCCCTTGACCTAACCCCTTACTTGAACCTATTAATGATCCTGGCCATACACAAATAAAGTCCATAGAGCCCTCCCCCATCTATACTAAATAGCCTGGATGGACGAATCTCCTGCTGTCAGCGGTTGTATATTCAACATAGCTGGTTGGCTGAAATCACTATCCAGATGACTTTGTTTCTACAGATTTCTTTTGATTTCTTAATGGAAATTTGTCAAACTGGTTGGTGTCCGCAGGGCCACCTATGGCTCAAATTTTGATTGATTTGCAGCAATCCATAAAAATTTGAGCCATGTACGGTCAGCTTAACTCTTAAACGACCCAATCTGTTTTGTAACAAAGGCAGGTCCATGCAATAGAAGAGGTATTATTTCCACCAGGCTGTGTCTTTTATCCCCATCCCCCCCATTCTAGTGCTACAGCTTCATCAGACCTTTCAGCATTCAACACCTCTGGGAGGGTGGGATGCCTAAGGCCTCGTTCACACAGATGTACCACAGCGAACACCTATGCAAGGGCCACGTTTACCCACATGAGGATACACAGGGGTTTCGTGCATCCCTGTGCAGGCAATCCTCTTCATGTCAGTTGGGATGTAGTGGTTGCACGGACATAGCTGATGCTCCCAATTTGATGTCTGCAGGTGCAAATTCCCAAATTCACACTATCTGCATTCGAACTGCGCACCAACACGGCTGACAAATTAGGAGCAGCGGTTGCGTCCATGCAGCAACTACGTTTGAACTGTCATGAATGGGACTACCTGGACAGAACACCTGTGCATCCCCATGGGGGGGTGAACACAGACCTTGCACAGGTGTACGCTATAGTACGTCTGTGTGAGCGAGGCATAGGTCTTCAACCATATGCTGGTACCTTTCTGCAGCCCTTGAAACATTGCTGAGTCCTGTAGTGACAGCGATTGGAGGATGGAACTGCAGCAGGGGATATTCTATATGAGAAACCCCAAAGTGTTGGATAGCGGCAGCACCCACAACTCTACTTTCCAGGGAACCTTCACTCTCTTGAAAAGTACAAAGCTACTTTTACAGGATACTGCATGTCCGCCAGTCATGGAGCATTGGTTGGGTTTGAGGATTTCAAACCCAACCAATACTCCATGACTGGCGGACATAAGACTCCACACCCACCTTTTCTTGTTTTCAACCCCCTGATAGAGATGCTGTAGGCTATACTATTTGTTTCCTACAAAGAACTAAACGTCTGTGCTTTACAAGTGTTGGGACGCCTTCTGCCCCATGTATCAGCCATATTAGGCCAATGAGACCGACTGCGATAAATGGTAAGTCAGCCATGTTAACAGGATAGGAACTTGATGATACCCAAGGGCTTGTTGCAGCTGGAAAACATACCCAAAGCGGGAAGTGGGGACACACATTTCAAAAGCAATGAGAGTGGGACTTAATGGGCAGTCACTCACATGCAGCAACAACCAATACCTGCAGGTAGGGAGAGGACTCAGAACAGGAAAGGAGAGAGACTGTCAGAAGGGACAGAGTGCTGCAGTGGATGAGACAGTGTGACAAGAATCGGTCAGGTGACAACACTCCAAAGATGCCAGAAAAGTCATAGTGAGTCAGTGGTTTCAAACAAGGCAATACACGGACTTGTGAAAAAACATGGTGCAAACAGCAAGAGTGTGCAGTAATCCACAGCAACACATTCTCTCATTACTCCACACATGCTGAACTGCTGACATCAGGACAAAAAGGCAAATACACACATCTACTTTATCTTCACACCAGCCTAGCCTTTGCACCTGCATCAGAGGCTTTAATGGGTACTTGTGTCGATTTAAAGTGGTTGTAAACTTCAGAAATTACAAATGAACAGAGCATATTTGTCTATAGTGTGTACCAGCTTCAATCCAAAGCACCTAGTGTGACTTGTCTCCTCTTTCCTCTGCTTTCTGCCATTAGTCACTTCTGACAGGCTATCCCAACAACCAGAGATGTCAGCTCCCCAACACACAGTGACAGTCTCAGCTGTGTATGTTTCCCTATGGGACTGTATAGGGGGGGGGGGGGGTGTCAGGTTGTCAGCCAACTACTCCTTTTACTATTATTAATGTGTTTTTTTTTAGAGATCAATCTGAATTTTTTAAACATTTGCCTATCCCTCTGCTGGTGCCCTTGGGGTGCCACTCTTTAAGGCAACAAGGGCAGCGTGCTTCCCTTTTCCCAACACCTATCTGGGAGGATTTGAGGCACAGTGGCTACATATACGACTTTTGGTTTTATAACAAGTGGCGGCCTTCTATCCTTTGTCCCATGTTGGGTTATGGAAGCGCTTCTTTATATATTTGTAAAAGAAATTGGGAATCGATGTATTACAGTGATATGATCCTACTTGTGTATCTATATCATAGGTATCATGTCCTATTTAAGCACGTCTGAGGAAGAGATACTCTATCATTTCCAGACACGTCAAGTGCTATTTCATGATCCGTATTCCATCTTTCCTGCCTGAACATTCATTGTAACAGAAAATTGCAACGTATAACCGCCACGTTTTTTATGTCTGGAAATATTAATACATTCTGTGTTTAATATAGGATGGTTTTACAAATTTTGATGAATTTAACATTTTTTGCTTTGTTTGTGCCATAAAAATCCCATCATAAAGAGGGTGTTTCCACATATAGGGGGGTCCTTTCCCTCCCTCAGGTCTCAGATTACAATTAGTTATCCTTTCATTGCTTTAGCATTATGCAAAGTCAGATTCTGTTCCCTACTTCCTGGAGCCGAGAAATAGCCTTTGATTTGTGTGTTTTAGAATGCTGTAGAGAAGAGTGCTACAGATAAAGAGGTACAACTTATGTAGGAGGATTAGTTTCCTCTTTGTGCATGACATGAAAACTGTCACCTCACTGGGTATATGTAAGGGTTTACAGCCACTTTAAGAGGGAACCCCAGGCAAACAAAACCGGTCTCCCCCCAATAATACAACTTCGATCTGATATGAAAAACCTGAAGGCAGGGAGGATTTAATTCCAGAAGAGATATACTAGGTCTCTTCTGCAATAAAGGCTTCATACCTTCCTCCTCCCAAGACGCTTTAGAATGTACAAGGATATGTGCATGCACAGCTCAGTGTACATTCTAGGCATGCTTCAGTGCCAGAATGAACAAACTCCCACATGCATGAGAGTTCCATCCTTCCGGCCCAGCCAAATCAAGATGGCTGAACTTGGGGCAAACTAGAGGAAAGTTCTGGGCTGTAACATGGTTATTCCAGAAAGAGTGTTTAATACTGACTCACATAGATCTCTGGGGTCACTGTTTGAGTTCATCTGATTTTTATCCTATGATCCTTTGTTCAGCCCTGATGAAGGGTAGTGACATTGCCCCTGAAACGTGTCAACTGTTTTTAAAGGACTTAATAAAGTAGTGATTCAAATTATCTTGGACTCTTTGACGGGTCTTTGGTTTGAAGCACCTTTTGGCATTTCTATGTTCTGAACCAGGTGAAAGAGGTCAGTGTTGGTGAGGAAACTTGTGGATGTTGCTTGCTTAAGAGGAAGAAGTATTGCAGGATTTAATTCCACTTTAAATAGGTTTTCAAATATTCCTAGCATAATTACTTAAAATCTTTCTTACTATCATTCCTATAATATTCTGCACAACAGAGACTAAAAGGTAGGTTATGCACTCTGAGCCAATCCAGCTTTATTACACTTTACAATGCTGTCAGGCTTACTAGCTTTCAGGCACTGGGTGATAACAGAAAAGACTTAAATGTGATGATGCCCACTCATTGCCCTATGACCATACTACTGACACGAGGAAGCTGCAAACATCAAAATCTGGGTGGGGATGGAAATATTAAATGGAGCAAAAGTGGGGCTGTCAGAAGTCAGAACCGGTTTTGTTGCCCAAAGAATGAGGATACCTAATTGATTGCTCTGTGTAGTAACGACACTACCTCTATTCTGCTCTTTAATTTTCATACACCTGTTGTTCTCAGTTACAGTTATTATATATTCATAAGACTGCAGCATAAAATCATTGGGATTGGTTCGAAAATCTTAAAAAAAAAAAAAAAAAATAGCTTGTTTGCACTAGCATTTAATCAAACAGAACTCCAAACCAAATAAAAAATTAAACTAAATTAAAAAAAAAAAAAAAAAAAAAAAAAAAAAATCACTTTCAATCCAGAGCTCTACTCTACACTACTTTTTTCTGCCTCAAGATGCCCTTGGTCCAATAGCCAACATCATTCAACCCACTTCCTCTGAGCCCAGGATGTTCTGCAACAGCATGACTGGGCTGTGAAAGGGGAAGCAGCACAGTGATGAGCTCACCTGTCACCATTGGCATGCTCTGTGTCAGCACATTAATAGATTGGCTTCTTGTGCTGCTTCTTCCTCTCAAGCTCCAGCCCAGCTGTAGGGACAGCCAGAGGCGGATACCAGGTCAATTTCAGGGACTTAAATGGCTTACATTTAAAAAAAAAAAAAAAAAAAAAAAAAGCATTATATTGTATGTTTTATATCTGTCTGGAGTTCAGCTTTAACATCCTAAATGATGCCTTCTATGGAGGGGGCACACATGGCGCTAAATCCTTTCATACTCACGACTTACAGCTAGACAAATCTTTCATCTGTAGCAGACATACCATCCAACCAGTACAGAAAATCCAACACCCGGTCCTCACCTCTTTACGATGTCGCTGTAGATGACAAACGGAAGGCCTGTGCACCGCTTCAATTTTCACCTCTTGGGTCGACGTGCGGTAAGACGGGTTGCTGTAAGTGAGGGTCCCCAGTGCTGGGTCGGACAGCTTAGCACGACGATGTCTGTGAATGTAAGGCGAAACATTCAGCATTACACATTTACCTTGGGTTGTTCATCTTACTATAGTAGGTCACACTTACCTTTGGTAAGGTAGAATCTTGTTACTGTACTTAGCTAAAAATGGTTTTACTCACCGTAACTCAGCATGGATATACCTACCCAAACATCCAAAGGCACCCACATAAATGAATAAAACATAGGCTGTTGGCGTTTCCCAGCCTTTAGTAAATCATGTACCATCACCACAATTTATGTCGCCTGATCAGAGGCTCCATGAATATGCCACCAGTCTCCAATTCGGCAACCTTTATCCTCTTCAACTTCTCCAACTACCCATAACTCTTCTACACAGCCACCCCCACACCTCTATGGCCGAGTCTCTGGAGTCATACCATACCACGTACTTCCACAATTTATGAGGTCCTATTAGTGACCAAAATCCGTTTCGCTCTACACTGGCTACTGAAACACTGGCGGGTGCTCCAGTGGTTTAAAGCGGCTACTGGAGGTCTGTAAATTTTCTCTTGAATGTTAGAATGCAGCTGCTGGTGCGTGGGAGGTAGAATGCAGCTGCTGGTGCGTGGGAGGTAGAATGCAGCTGCTGGTGCGTGGGAGGTAGAATGCAGCTGCTGGTGCGTGGGAGGTAGAATGCAGCTGCTGGTGCGTGGGAGGTAGAATGCAGCTGCTGGTGCGTGGGAGGTAGAATGCAGCTGCTGGTGCGTGGGAGGTAGAATGCAGCTGCAGGTGCGTGGGAGGTAGAATGCAGCTGCTGGTGCATAGGAGGAGGAAAGCAGTACTAATGCACGGATCGTGGCTCATCGCACTTTTTTTTTTCTTTTTGGCAAACTATTGAAAATGTCACACTGTAAACATTTTATTAAGTTCTATTGGCCACAGTGTGGTGTGAAAAAAGTTGTGCATGCTGTAACTTCAGCATCAGCGCACACCACTGCAATGCAGCAGTGTGAATAAAGCTAGGTAGAAGAGAAGGCATTTTGCCTTTTCCAGCAGTGGATCTACGTGGAAATAGCTGCCCAACACAGTCCTACTGCACCTGGTGTGAACAGTGGTGTATTTAAGTTTTTTGCTATCCCGTTGGACCATCAAAACCCCAGCCCCCCCCACACCCGAGAGAGTTTTCCCACTAACACCCCCCCCCTTTGGCAGCAAGAGTGAGAAAGACACTCACCTTCACAGCTCCAGACATCCCTGGTAACGAGAGACAGGCTCTGCATACACCAAGCAGCCCACAGCCTCTTTCAGATCCCACCTGGTCCCCATGCCAAATATGTCCCTTCTTTGGGGGAGGCGATACCCCCCTGAAAAATGCTGCCCTAGGCGAATGCCTTGTTTGCCTTGTGGTAAATACGCCCCTGGGTGTGAATGGCCCCTTAAGCTCCTGCAACAATCGGACCATACTATCTCTGTACAATCAACTTTAGATCTACCAAAACTATGCAGACCCACCTGAATTATCCAATCAATTTGTATCCACTCAGACAAGGCCTGGCACTACATACATCTTGGTAGGTCTCAAGGAGATTGTACAGTCAGAATGTAAAATGTAGAGAGCCTAACCTCAGAGAGAAAAATCAGCCCGTCACACAGAGATCCCCCAATGAGCTGAAATCTGTGTGCAATACCAGTCAATTTTATAGAGATTATAAAATGTTCATTATCACCCCACTTTGGGTTAGGCCTTTGATTAGGTATAGGATTTGGCCAATTATAGACATTCTCATACGTCTCATGAGGTTTAATGTTCCAACCATCATACTTCTATATTCTCCCGATAACGTCCTTCCACTCACCTGTAGATTAACAGAGCACAGATGAGAAGCAGCAAGCACAAAAGAGACAGAGATCCAGCAATAATGTGTGCCACACGTAGTCTGTCCCCTAAGCGAAAAGATTAATAAAAAGAAAATAAGAAGAAAAAAAAAAAAACAACACATATTTATTGAACAAACTCTTTTAGTGATTCTACTACGAAGAAAAAAAAACGTTATGGAAAAGACACTGCATAAGAAGAGTATTCAAAATGAACTGAATGCAAACTGCAAAATACACCAATAAAATAAATATAAGGGAGTTGTTTTACCCACCAATAAATTTGAAAAGTGTGCATCCAGAATTGAGATTAACCCTGAGTTCACACGGATGTGGTGCTAAATATGCACTGGTTTCTGAGAGAATTCCACACCACATCATAAATCGCACCCAGTTCATGCAAACCGCTGTGGGTGTATATGTTAACAAAATGAAAAATGCGGTGCGATGTGCAGAATCGGCTAGCATGGGTAAGAACACCCATGCGATCTGATTCTAGCGCGACCAAAAAAAAGGGTCCTGCACTATTTTGGTGCGGATGCAGTGCAATTTGAGCCATACAAAATGTATGGCTCAAATTGCACCACACAGAATTCGCATGTGATTTGCACACGATTGTGGTGCTATTTCTGTGCGAATCACAAGCGATGTACCACATCGCAGAAGTGTGAACTGGAGCTTATACAGCTTTGCCACATAGCATAGCCCTGTCCGACAGGGTCTTCCTCCCCTTCTTTCCTTTGGGATGGATCAGGGAAAATTCTGATTGGTCATTGCTGGCATGTGACCACTCTGACCAAACTAGAATCGCTTTGATCCATTCCAACATCCCTTAGGAAAGAAGGGGAAAAAGATCACAACTTTCAAATCCCTGGACCACTACACTAGCTGTGTAAGCATGGAAGCTAATCATCCACAGGAGGTAAATGCAGCGGGCACTAGAGAGGTGGAAGGGTGCAGTAATTGGTTCACCTTTTAATTTTTTTGTGAAAAGGTTAACTTACACTTTAAGCAATAAAACTTTGGTCACCTTTCTATTGTCTGGACAGGGAGGAGTAGCAGGACAATGATGAAGTGATCCCTCTGCTCTCCCCTTCCTATTCAGGAAGAAAAGCGACAACATCGTACAATGCAGTAGGGCCTGGTTGATGTAGAATGCTGACCCACTGCACAGGAGGCTGATCTAGACATATTTAGGTACTGACAGTAGCTATGCTGTATGTAAAAGTATACTTTGTGTTTTATATCTGATTTTAGTTTAGTTCTAACTTAAAATATTCTGTGCTTCATGTGGAATCCTCCCTGGATATACAAACATATGTAACAATACTAACATATTCATAAATATAGCCACAGCTTTACCTGCACTGGCTGGCACGGCCCCAATCGGGGTACAGAGTCCCCTTGATGCTTCTTCATCTGAGCAGCTACAAAAGGGATTGATAGTAAAAGTTAGTATACATTTATACACATAGGATTAAAACTAGAGGGTGCAAAATCTGATGCACATCTGCATAGAAACCAATCCAAAATACAATATAGTGTAGCGCTATATAATAATAAAACTAAATAACAAAACTAATAAGTGCGAAGATCCTACATGGATCTTTAAGTGAATATTAGTGACAAAGTGAAAAAAACTCTACATGTGAAAATATAAATCTCCACAGTCCCTCTAACACTTGAGGGATCACAAACTCATAAATCCAATGGTGCACATAAATATGTGAATCCCTTGATAGGGAGAAGATACTATGTATAGGTGATCAGTGCCACACACTTAACCACATAAATAAAAATCCTCATTAAAAAATATTAAATAAATCATGACCACACAAATAAATGAACAGTATTGCAAAAGTCTAAAAACTTCACAAATAAGATCGTGCTCCAATTTCAAAATCATGCAGGTGATGTGTAAACGTGGTCATAACACAGGTGCAAATCCTCCAGTGGCCAAAATGCCCCCTCACTTCCTTACAGTGACCATATGGGCCAGCTCGCTTTTAGGATCACACCACGATCCTCACAGGTATTAATCGTCACAGGTCAATCCCCTCACTTGATATCAATAGTGGCACTCGCTCCTCTCCTTAAGGTCTCCTCCAGCCACTGGTATCAGTAGTACCGCTCACTCTCCAGATAGGCTCATAATAATAAAGCATACAGATCCTCCATAGCGTAAACTTGCTTATTTAAGCCAAAATACCACAATAAAAAAAATTCCCACTCACATGTACAATGTTAAATATTCGCTTTTCACCACACACTATAGGTGTACTTGCATGGGTAGAAAAGGTGCACCAAGATGGCGCCCACGCCGGAAATTACATCACCGCGTACCGGAAGTTCCTCCCCAGGTACCAACACGTTGAGTCACGCTACCACGTGATTTCATCAGGGTATCAACCTCTAGTACGCGGTGACGTAATTTCCGGCGTGGGCGTCATCTTGGTGCACCTTTTCTACCCATGCAAGTACACCCATAGTGTGTGGTGAAAAGCAAATATTTAACATTGTACATGTGAGTGGGCATTTTTTTATTGTGGTATTTTGGCTTAAATAAACAAGTTTACACTACGGAGGATCTTTATGCTTTATTATTATGAGCCTATTTGGAGAGTGAGCGGTACTACTGATACCAGTGGCTGGAGGAGACCTTAAGGAGAGGAGTGAGTGCCACTATCAATAGTGCCACTATTGATGCTATCGAGTGAGGGGACTGACCTGTGACGATTAATACCTGCGAGGATCGTGGTGTGATCCTAAAAGCGAGCTGGCATGTGTGGTCACTGTAAGGAGGTGAGGGGGCATTTTGGCCACTGGAGGATTTGCACCTGTGTTGTGACCACGTTTACACATCACCTGCATGATTTTGAAATTGGAGCAGGATCTTACGTGTGAAGTTTTTGGACTTTTGAAATACTGTTCATCATTTCTTTGTGTGTTCATGATTTATTTAATATTTTTTAATAAGGATTTTTATTTATGTGGTTAAGTGTGTGGCACTGATCACCTATACATAGTATCTTATCCCTATCAAGGGATTCACATATTTATTTGCACCATTGGATTTCTGAGTTTGTGATCCCTCAAGTGTTAGAGGGACTGTGGAGATTTATATTTTCACATGTATAGAGTTTTTTTCACTTTGTCACTAATATTCACTTAAAGATCCATGTAGGATCTTAGCACTTATTAATTTCGTTATTCATTTTATTATTATATAGCGCTACACTATATTGTATTTTGTTTAGTCACCTATATCTTGGTTTTAGGTTTAAGTGTCAGCAGGTTAGGGAGATCCTTATATGAGCAGGAGGACCCAATACCATTAATAGAAACCAATCCGCTTCCTTTTTCTTTTTTTTTGTCAAAGCTTGATTGAACAAGCTGAGGCTAGAAGCAGTTTGGCTACCATGCACAGCTGCACCAGATTTTGCACTCTCCTGTTTTAGTAAATCAACCCCATTGCCTTGAGAAGCAGCAAATCCCAACCAATCCCAGCTTTTCTACCTTCCCGCGGTCACTCCGGGAGTGCCTTCCCCTCCCTCATTCTGGGTGTCGGGATTGAAGGGGCCAGACATCTTTTCGCTATTGTTTGTTGGAATAGGAGCTGAAGGTAAAAATCCAGGAACTGAATTGGGAGGAAGAGGAGAAGGAAAGTTTGTTAGAGAAAAATAAGTTTTGTTTTTTTTTTTTAAAGTAGGAGCTGCAAAAGCAGTCATGCTGCCTTCACTACTGCACAGCAGATGCTAGCTGGCCACACATGACAATGTGATTGTACAATCTACCAAAACCATTTAGTTCAAGGGTCTGCCTGATTCGCTACAGGACTGTTAAGACAGGCCCTTTATTCTATAGTTCTGGTAGATATCATGGAGATTTTCTAAACATTTTACAAATCAGTCTAATGTGCATGGCCAGCTTAAAAAGAAGAGAAGCATAAATTAAAGGATAAGTACACCTTTGGGAACAGGTTACATGTTCTATCAGCTTTTAGGGTGAAACACCCATCACGTTCCTGATCCCGCAGCCACTCCCTGCTGCCACCCCTCCCTGTGACAGAAGTATGGGGAGAAGTTCCCCGTGCTAGCTGTCAGATTTCAAAAACAGTGCGGACGAGCAGGGCTCCACCCACACGGCGGCATCAATCATTCACAGTGTTCAGTGAATGAATGGACTACAAATCCCGACAGCCTTAGCGACTGTTGGCTTGTAGTTGTCAATGAATTACCACAGCGCTGTGAGCACCGTGGTAGTTCATTGAGACTTCAGCAAGTATGGGTTTGCCCACCCAGGATGTACAAGCAAGCAGATACACTGACAGTGTGCAGAAGACCTGCATGGCATCAGCGATCTACTGATCACTAGTGCATTGCTTTACAGGCTCATAACACAAAAAAAAAAATAACACATGCACTTTTTTTACCTGAAAAAAAAAAGTGCATTTATTATTTTTTGTGGAAAGATGAACTTATCCTTTAAGTGACATAGTTAGTCTGGCTGAAAAAAAGACAAAAGTCCATCCAGTTCAACCATTAAGAAAAAAAAAAGTTATAATCCTATACACACACTGTATCCAGAGGAAGGCAAAAAAAAAACCCAGCAAAGTATTGTGTGAAGTTCATAAAAGGGAAGAAGATCATTTCATGTAGCCAAAGAAACAAAATGTTTCCTTTTTATTTCCCAATATTGTAAAGAGGGAATGCAAGTGAGAAATTTAATAGCTGCTATAGTCAACATAAACAACCCTTCTTTATTATATATACACACATTTTATATATATATATATATATACACATACACACATACATATATACATATATATATATATATATATACATACATACATACATATATACATACATACATACATATATATATACATACATACATACATATACATACATACATACACACACCAAAATCATTTTTAAAAGTTTGGCTAGAGCAGTGAAAGATTATAACCTCTCAAGTTTTTAATGGTGTCTGTGTCTCCACTATAGAGAGTCATCCCTCTCGATTTAACCTGCCTGCTATATCAGATGGTCAGTTAAAGTGGAACTATTGTTCTGCTGCTCTTGCCATAATATGAAAGTATAGAAAGAATACTCTGCCATTATGTTTGCCCACCTAGCACTAACCAATCAGAGCTGTCCCTTGCTGCTCTGTCTGCCACTGCAATCATTTCCTGACTTCTCCCGGGTTCTTTTCACTTCTCTTCTGTATTGGGTGGCCACTGATAATGGAACTCCTGGGCATGTCAGCAGTAGTTTCATCATCCCAGCACCCATCTCCAGTCTCATGGATCTTCCAGAATGGAAAGGGAGCGTACACTGCATGGTGTATGAAACAAAAGCAAAAAGGAGGCACACCATCCAAATGCTATAATCAGAGGACCTTTTATTAAAAAAACAAATTCTATAAACTCACAAAAGGTATAGGATAGAACGCATGTAGCACAGTCCAGACCGTTCCAACGCAGTAATCGTGTCCACCCACAGGGATGTTGTTTACATGTTTCAAGGGTCAGGCCCTCTTCATCAGAGCTTACCATAACTTTGTGAGTACATTGGAATTTGTTTTTCTAATACAAAGTCTTATGATAATGCACTAGGCTAGTGTGCCTCCTTTTGGCTTTTGTTTCAGTTTGTCTCTCTCCGACCTGAAGTGGGCAGCAAGGCCAAGTCTAGGCTCTCTTTGGTGACTGTCTTATATTGGCTTCCACAAGAAAGAAGAGGAGCTGTTCCTGGGCCAATATTTAGACCTGTAGCACTGAGGGTCTCTTCAACTGTAGAGAATCTCCTCCTCCTCCCCCTCAATGCCCACTGGGGTTAGATGGCCATAAAGACTTTTCAAATGTAGATAGTCTAAAACAGTGGTCTCCACCCTGTGGCCCGGGGACCACATGTGGCCCTTTGCTTGGGGCACCATTTCATCTACGGATACCAACAATTGGGTATAATTCCCCCCACTTACACCTATGAAGGAGGCACAACTCCTTCCAAATGACACAAACGATGGGGCACAATTCCTCCCAATGACACTATTGATAGGGTCCAATGACATCAATGATGGGGCACAATGCCTCCCAGTGACACAAATGGTAGGGTCCAATGACATCATTTTTCCACTGAATTGGGACCTTTTCTACTCCCACTGGCTGCAGTCCACGCCAAAAAGTCTGGAGGACAGTAAACTGGCCCTTTGTTTAGAAAGTTTGGAGACCCCTGGTGTAAAGGCAACCAGCTTCTGCTGTACTCAGAGACTTTATAACGCTCTGGGACACAAATGTTTATTTGGGAAATCAAGATTTTATATAAAGTAATTACACAAGATACAGTATCAGTTCAAATGTTCTAAACTTAAACCAAAAACAAGGAGGAGCAGAAAATGACCACTCACTTGTAGAGCAGAGTTCTGTTTCCAGGTCATCCGGACAGGCGCACACAAAATCATAACTTCGGGCAAAGCACAGGTGGGAACAGCCGCCATTATTAACTGCACAAGGATTGCTACCTGCAAAGTAGATCGAGAGTTCCAGATATAGCAAGAGACGTTCTCTAATTAGTCCTGATGAAAATCTCAGGAAATAAATAACAGCCCAATATACCAGATACAAAAGAGAAGAATAAAAAAGGAACCTATTTATTATTACCCGACTGCCGCATAGGAGATACAACAATGATGTCCATCAGCCCTTCCATATTGCCCAATATGGTTTCCTGGCTCCTCCCAGAGTATTTGTCCACTCTCTGAATAGACTTGGTTTGCCAATCTGTCCAATATATCCAGCGACCTTCCTGTTAAAAACAAGATCATTGGCTCAATAAAAATGAAGTTGGCAAATTCATTTTTCATACACATTGTGCTGGCAGAAAGATGATCCCTTCAATGAGTGGTCTAACGTGTTCAATAATGTAACTGAACCGTAATTTGGTTCAATACTTCATTCACCATTATCAAATCACAATTCTGTAAAGCTGAACTCCAAGCAGTTAATAAAAAAAGGTACTAATGAATACATATGTATTTAAAAATAGGTAAAGTGATTATAAAGTCTCAAGGTTTTTTAACTTCATGCATTGTTCGTGAAGGTGAAAAACCTGTGTATAGCAGCCCCTCAGCCCCCCCTAACACTTACCCAAGCCCCCTCTCGATCCAGCCATGTCCACAAGAGCCTCGGTTCTCTGGGGACTCTCACTCCTGATTGGCTGAGGCAGCAGCGGGGGCCATTGGCTCCCGCTGTTGTCAATCACAGCAAGTGAGCCATTCCAGAAAGGAAGGAGGGGCAAGGCTGAGCAGCGGCTCTGTGTGTGAATGGACACACAGAGCCGCGGCTTGGGAGCACACCTGCTTAGGTGCTCCTATAGGATCCAGGCTGCTCTGTGCAAAACCACTGCATAGAGCAGGTAAGTATGACCAAAAAAAAAAACCCCACAAGACTTTAGTCCCACTTTAAATGCATTTTAACTGAAAGCAGTATAAATACATGAGTTAGGCTTTATGTTAGCCCATTTGTAATCCCCTGTATAGCAGCACTCAGACTGAGAAAAGAAAGGGTAGTGCTTGGGGCCAATCAGATGTGCTGCATCCACATGTGCTCACAAAGAATATGCTGACAGGAGGATAGAGCAGAGAGTTGACTTCATCAGTCTGTTGCTGCTCCTTCTCTGTTCAATCACAGGCTGGGGGCAGGGAGATGAACGAATGTAGTGTTACATTCACATGTGCTTGCAAGGAAAATGCTAACGGGAGGAGTAGAGAGATGACCTCACCAGTCTACTGCTGCTCCTACACTTTCCAATCACAAGCTGGAGGCAGAGAGGTGCCTAAGCTGTATTGCTACAGTCCGATGTGCTCCTAAGAAGTTTGCCGACAGAAGGAGAGAGCAGAAAGATGACCTCATCCATCTGCTATTACTTCTTTACTGTCCAATCACAGGCTGAGGGACAGGGAGCTGTATTCCTTAACTGCAGTGGGGAAAAATCAGGTCACCAGAATGGCTGTATTGTCTGGCTCACGAATACGTTTTTCCAACTGTGTACTTAACTGGTTTCCTGAAGTTAAGCTACAGAAAATAAAGACTGTGCCTATTTTATGTAGATTTATAGATAAAACAATTACCCAGAATTCTCACCTGTGTGAGAGCGAAGGGGTGAGAGACTTGACTAACGAGTATTTGACGGGTTCTACCATTCAGGTCGGCATTTTCTATGCGGTCCAAGTGAGCGTCTACCCAGTAGATCCTGTGGGAAGACAGGACAACAATCGTGTTTTATAGAAATAAAAATTAAAGTCACTCAGTACAAACACACAAACACATACATGTGTGCTCACTGACCTGCGAGTGTCATAGTCTAATGTCAAGCCATTGGGCCACCCAAGATCTGTATTAATGATGACCTTTCGATCAGAACCATCTAAGTGTGCCCTCTCAATTTTGGCTACGTGGCCCCAGTCTGTCCAGAACAGGTAACTGTAAAGAGAACGCAATTAGGGACTGTTGCTACCAGGCCTGCATTTGAGTTCAGTTTGAGATGCTTTGAGAAAAATCAAAAAGTTTACTGATGGGTACATATAAAATATGCATTTAACCCCCTGCTGAACTGTCATTGACCTACTAAGTTGCATCAAGCAGCCCAACAGGGTATTTATTTCTTCCAAGTCTATACAAAACTAAAGAAAAAATATTCAATTGTAGTTAGAAGAACCAGGAGGTATCAGTACGATACAATAATCTTTGGTTGAGAGCCAATAATACACCTAATCCAGACTAGTTTGTCATAATGGGCACAACCATCAGGAAATAGAACATGTCTTGCCAAATTTAGGAATTTTGCTCTTACCCTTTCCTTGGAAACACTGCAATGGCGCGAGGCTCATCCAGACTGTTATTAATGAGCACCTTACGGTATCTCCCATCCAACCGAGACACCTCGATAGTGTTTGCCCCAGTGTCCGTCCAGTACAGATTCCTGGCTACCCAGTCTACTGCCAGCCCATCTGTGGTCTTCAGTCCTTCACCAATGATCGTCTCAATACCCGTACCATCGAGGTTTACCCTCCTAAAAAGGCATCATAAGTTTTCAGCAAAGAAAGAAAAACTCAACCTGTTTTTTTATTCAATTTATCAAGCAGTAAATCTTCAAGAAAAAAAGTGTCATAAAAGGATTGGCGTAAACGTTCACAAATATCAATACAAAGTATCTGTACAGATGTGAGATTTTAGCCTAAAGGAGGCTCATCATTGCCAGCTCTTACATTTCCCTGGGATTACTTGACAGAAAGGTGGCTGTGTGTAGGAACACCCTACCATTTGTATTTTAAAATCTGAACTCCAGGCCAGGGGAGGGCTGACCATTTGGACACGAGGGCCCGGGGTCAGTAGGGGGCCCCATGAGATGCCCCCGGGACCTTTTTCATAGGCTTTTTTGAGTTTGGGCAAGAACACAGGGGCCCCATGAGTTGTCAGTCCGCCCCTGCTCCAGGCAGATCTAAAAGACACACATAACTGAAGCTCTTTATTCCTTAAAGTGGTTCTAAAGCCTTAAGCTTTTCCACATTAATGCACTAACGTGAAAAACTTTCTGTGCTGCAGCTCCCCCCCATCCCCCACCCTTTTTCTTACCTGAGTCCGATCCGATCCAGCGATGTGCACAAGAACTGCAGCTGTAGCCACCGTCTCCCTCCTCACTGGGCAGATTCATGGCAGCGGGAGCATATCCACTCTGTGTCAATGGATGCAGACGGTAGCTCGGGAGCAAGCACGCATGGGTGCCCCCGCAGAAAGGGGATTTCCGTGTGGGCACCTGCCAAAGAGGAGGGGCTAGGAGCACTAGCGGGGGACCCCAGAAGAGAAGGATTGGGGCTGCTCTGTTCTAAACTACTGCATAAAGCAGGTAAGTATAACAGGTTTGTTATTTTAATTACAAAAAAAAAAAAGTTTAAAATTACTTTAACATATCATTAAAAGTATTTTTTTAATGCAACATAAGCGCAAGTACATGAATCTGACAAATCAGCTTTTTAATCCTCTGTCCAGCAGCAATCAGACTGGGAGAGGGAAGAGCAGCACTAGGAACCAATCAGGTGTGCTGAATGTAAAACTGCTTAAAAGGACAAGTTTACTTTGGAACATGTCAGAACTACCACGTCATTCATTTACAGGGACCTGTGAATTAATAAAATACAAGTCCCATCTGCCACTGCAGCAGATGGACCTTTCGTTTAAACAGGTTGAAAGCACGCTTATCAGCGTCCTCAAAGCCCACTGACACCTCCTGCAGCTTTGAAACCTACAACCCCCTACAGAGCCGAAACCTACAACCCCCTACAGAGCCGAAACCTACAACCCCCTACAGAGCCGAAACCTACAACCCCCTACAGAGCTGAAACTTGCAACCCTACAAAAGGTACGGGCACAGAGCTGTGGGCAGTGTCTGCAGGAGCCTGACACTGCCCCCACTAGGCTGACATGGCACTCCTACCAGTCTGAGTACTGTTAGAGGAATACAAGAAACTAATATAAAAGATATTCAGGTACTTAATATAGTTGCATTGAAGGAAACATTTCATTGTAAAACAGTTTAATTCATTACTGAATTTGTTTTTTTAACCCCCTCATTGACTAATCAGCCGCACACCTGATCACATCCAGGAAAACATCCGTGTAGTAGATTTGGCTTTCCACACTGTCGTAGTCCAAAGAGATTACATTGTTGAGCTCCTTAATGGGCACATAGACATCTGTGTAGTCATCTGTATCCAGGGATATCCTGCGAATGGAGTCACGACTGGAGAACAGCAGATAGGTGTCAGGAGACGGGTCACAAGTCCTGCCATCCTCCTTCAGCAGGATGCCGGTGGGACAGGCACAGGAGTAACTGACGGGGTTCGGCAGGCACAGATGAGAGCAGCCGCCATTATTGTTACCACACTTGTTGAATCCTATCGGGCAGAAGAAAGGAAGTTCAAAGCATTTCCAGAAGACTGCATTCATACATAAAAGGTATAACTATTAAGGGACAGCTAAAATTCAAAGATTATAGCCTCCTTCTAAAGAGAGTAGACTGGTAATTACCAAATGTGTCCGAACCCAGTTCTACGTTATTCCCCTTTCTTTTCTTATGTTGCTTCTTTTATTAATGATTTTTTTTTTTTTTTAACACAACCTAGCAAAGCTACTGTAGATTACTTAAAAATTTGCAATACAGAATAGTTTCATATATGAGCTGTAGCCCACCTATCTTCATGCATTTTTATAAAAAAAAAAAAAAAAAAAAAAAGACCTAGATAGAGGACATTGTATATTAATCTCCACTCTAATAGAAAGTCATAGGAAGGATTTTTGCTACTCTAACACTTCATAAAACCTTCAATAAAAGGATAATGGATCTATAAAATGCAACTGTAATTAAAATGATAAAAACTACAGTGAGACCCAACAAATATGTATACCAATCCTATGGAGGCAGGAGTTTCCCCTGCTATTTAGCGTATGGCTTTCTAAAATAAACAAGATCAGACATATGGAAGACCCAACAGCCTCTCAAACTGGATAGAGCTCACAGGTTCTTATGAATATATATTCTAAGGGTTGAACTCCGAGACCCCAATTGAGATCCCATGTCCTCCTAACCCAGCACATACGATGTCTCTGGTCTTCCTTACCTATTCTTTCCTTCACCCTTCTCTTTCTTGCCCTACTCGCTCCCTGGACAGTCCGCTTTCTCACTTTTGTAGTTTACTACTGACTACCTGGTTGGTTAGATAGATAATGAGAAAACTCTAGCAAGGGTGGTATCTAATCTTTTGTACTAGTATTAACATAGACATTAAATGAAAGAAGCATGGCTACGGGTGAAATGATGATTTTTTTTTTTAGATTTGCTGTGAATAGCAAATAATGTGGAATGAGAGAACATTTCCCATATGTTCTACCTCCACACACACTTAAAATGTATATGGGTACATTCAACCAAGATAACTACAACATTTTACAGGCTAGGTTTTTTTTTTTTTTTTTAAATCGGCCAGATCACCAAGTGCTACAAAAGGTCTACTTGAACAGATAAACTTTGAATATAGTTGGGAAAGGTTACATTTGTCAGATTATAAAGCAATTATATGGGCAGATTTAAATGGACATTTAGGCACTAATGGTTAGAAGTGATTCTAGACTGCACAAGTAGTACCTACCAAGGGCATGAGTCCTATCCACAGCCTGAATGTCCATAAGGCCGGGCAGGTTGTCTCTGACCACTATGACATTTGCTCCAGTGTCTTTGTCCGCCCTCTGAATTTTGCGTGTCTGCCAGTCGGTCCAATATATGTGTGCGCCGAGAAGGGTCAGACCATACGGATGCTGCACAGGTGACACCAAGATCCGCCTGTTTCTTCCCATAAGATCAGAGGCCTCTATTCTCTACAGAGGAAAGGACAAAAGTCAAACATAGAGACAAAAAAAAAATATAAAAGCAGAGCAGATATGGAGATGTTCTATTAGGTGCATCCATACTCCGATCAGAAAAGATAAAAATGCACAAAAACATAGGAGAGTCAAAGCAAAGGACATCAAACATGAAAAACTAAGTGTCAAACTAGTTATAAAAACACATAAAAAGGAAAACGTGAGGCAGAACAGTACCCAATCATCTGCTGAGCTCCCACAAAGGTAAAAGGGTGTTTTCCCCATTCATAAGCCAAACATGCTCTTCCACAAACCAAAGACAAACGGGTTGGAGAGTGCAAAATCTGGTGCAGCTGTGCATGATAGCCAGCCAGCTTCTAATTTCAGGATGTTCAATTAGGCTTTGACAAAAAAAAAAAAACCTGGAACCTGATTGGCATCTATGCAGAGCTGCACCAGATTTTGCACTCTCCAGTTTTAGTAAATCTCCGCCAATGTGTACATTTATTGCCAACATTACCTCTGTATGCGCGTCTGCCCACAAGAGCTGAGAACCTGCTTTATCCACCGCCAGTCCATTGGGCCAACCAAGGTTCATGTTTATCAGAACTTTACGGTCGGAGCCATCCATTCCCGCCCTTTCAAGCTTGGCATTCTCTCCCCAGTCCGACCAGTACATGCATCTAAAGAAAGAAACCATTTAAGTCTGGCTGTTTCTGCTTTTCACCTGTCGTTTAGAAGAGGTAGCCAAGAACAGGTAAACTACGTACTTTGCTATTTCAGTAATGAACATTTTCATATGTTGTGTTTGAGATCCAACTATGTTCTTTTTAAGTCCCACTTGGCCAGCATGTTACCATGGTAGCATAAGGGAGTTAGGTTGTAGAAGCCTTAGGAGAGACCTAAAGACCACCAGAAAACTAAAGGAAGTGATGCTGGTTGGGCTACTAGCTTTTCCAGTTTTTTTCTCTGAATCTCTCATCTTTCCCAGTTGCCAAGATCCTCATTGCCAAAATCCAACAGGCACTTCCAAGCACTGTCCCAGTAATAAGGGGTGGACTGACCAGTTGGAAACTCAGGCACTGCCCGAGGGCCCAGGGTCAGTAGGGGGCACCATGAGATGCTCCTGGTACCTTTTTCATAGGCGTTTTTGAGTTTGGGCAAGGACACAGGGGCCCCATGATCCCCTATTGCCCGGGGGCCCCATGTGTTGTCAGTCCGCCCCTGGACCCAAGAAGTATAGATCAAAATTTAAAACAAATAAGAACAATGCCTTCCCTCCAATTCCTCTTCCTTTGCAGTACTAACATGACATATGCCCTTTGATGATTAAATTGGAAAGATACCATTTCACCTACATCCATTAGTATTCATTATTGCTCACCCCATCTCGTGATAAAGAGCAATCGCTCGTGGGCTTCCTAAATTCTGCCACACCAGAACCTTCCTCATGGAGCCATCCAAATTCCCCACTTCGATTCGATTGGTCCCAGTGTCTGTCCAATATATTTTGCGACCAATTGCATCCACTGCCAAACCATCAGTGGTCACCAAGCCTGTAATAATGCAACACAAGCATAAAATAGTTCATATAGTCTTACAACACAGGAAAGCTGCATAATTAAATAGAGTAATTTCAAGTGTTTGATCACCTGTGGTTATTACATCCTGGTAATTGGAGCCATCCAGACCTGCTCTGCTAATTTTCCGAAGGGTACTGTCAGCCCAATACACCAAACCTGAAAGGGGAAAAAGAAAAAACACATACATGAGATGCAGTAATCATTCCCAGAATATTCATGAATTGTTTAAGTTCCGGATGAGCGAGATTCCTTCAAATTTGAACTCCAGTTATGCTGCGCTTGGAAATTCATGTTGTAGTGCCCCCTATACTTACTTTTTTCCTCATTATAGCAGGCTTCCTCCACCCCGTATGACTGGACCTCCAAAACAACTTTTATTTTCCACTCAACCAGCCACAGCTCTGCAAAGTCATCATATACAATGCATTGTATGTGAGGACATTGAAGGCCTGTCCACATTCTAGGAACGTTGGAGAGCAAATAATTGAACTGGCTGTCTGGGGAGCAAGGAAGGGGGTAAGTATCTCACTGAATGAGCAATTGGACGTGGGTTAGGGAATGCAGGATCTTGTAGATCCTTAATACCTGGAGGACTGAAGGTCAGCCATACCTACTCAGAAACAAGTAGCCAGTTACATTTACCCTTACTCACCCTTTAAGGAATCCACACTGACTGCTATGGTGTTCTTCATGGTCAGATTGATGGGGACAACTACATCTGCAAAGTATGGGATATCCAAAGACACTGAGCGGATATCAGTCCTTCGGGCAAAAATAAGAAAGCGGTCCATTCCTAGGTGTGGAGGACAAAACAGAGAACAAGGGTCACAACCCTGAACAGGCTGAAAAATATAATTCCAAAATGACAAAATGGACTGAACATACCTGAAGAACAGGTCCTGCCATCGCCAAGCAGATTGACCCCAGTAGGGCAAGCACAGCTATGGCCTTTTGGGTGGGGAGAAAGAAGGCAAATGTGGCTGCACTCTCCATTATTGACGGAACAGGCAGATTTAACTGTGGAAAGAAGACAAGAGTGACCTTCTGATGCTGCACAAAAGTGAATATGTTCTGTTACTACATAGCTATGTACTCACAACTAGACAAACCAAGGTTGCACATGAGCATCAGCAGTAAGGTGAACTGAACTCACACCGTTCTCAACAAGCAAACAAAATAATTTCACTCACATATTACTTATTCTAGCATCAATATTATATACAGAAAGCATTTAAAAGACTTGAGAGGACACTAGGCCACCATAGAACCAGCTGTAAAGCGAACAATCATCCACAGGAAAATTTCAGTATGAGCTTCACTCAACTACTTTCATTTAAAATGTTGTGTTTGACTCAGGTAGCAACTGTAGAGTTTGCAGAAGTTTCATACCTTGCGGCCGTCGTCTGTGAAAGACATGAAGATCCATCAGGTTTTCCAGGTTCTCTCGCACAGGCTTGCGGTCAAGTCCGGTTTTCCGATCTGCACTCTCAATGCTTTTCGACTGCCAGTCTGTCCAGTAAATACGATCTTCATACAAGGTCAGACCAAAGGGGTGGGGTAGGTCTGTACCGATTAGCACCTAGAAGATCCCAGTAACTAGTGAGGTTTGGTCTTGTCCCTGACCTGTATATAGAACTGAAAAACAATGTTGTGCTGTGGCATCTTACCATTCGGTCAGCACCATCAAGCTTGGCAGTTTCTATGGTTTTCATGCCAGCATCAGCCCAGTACAGCCTCTCTAATTCATAATCAATAGCTAAGCCATTGGGCCAAGTGAGATTGGAGGAGATGATGACCATCCGTCCAGAAGCATCCATGCCAGCGCGTTCTATCTTTGGATTTGCACCCCAGTCTGTCCAGTACATGAATCTGGAAAAGAGCTTGTATCTTATAATCCAAAAACTAAGGAGGAAGAACACAACTCTCTGGTTTTACAGGCAACACACAGAGATGGGAGCAGAAATCCCAAAACTATTCTCACCCTCCTACAGGATCCACGACAATGTCCCTAGGCCGGTCCAGGTTCTCCCAAATCAGCACACTGCGCATGGAACCATCCGTGTTGGAAACTTCAATCCGGTCGGTCCCTAAAGAAAAACACAGAAGAGCAACAAATTATAAAATATGTAAAATATAGAAGAAGATATTGGATGGTTGATCAGCATTCCAATTTTACATAACTACACAAAAACACAGCTACATTTCCTACTGGCAGGACTTCAGTCTCAGTACATTATCTGCAAGTACAGAAAACAACCCATTGAACTTGAAAGAAATCCAGTATCATCAGCCGTTCCAGTTCTCTTCAGTACTATAGGACACCTTCCCCTTATGTTATACAGAACTGAGGGGTGGCGTTTGTACTTAGGAGAGCAAGTATCCTAGAGTGGGGCTTTATTAACCAAAGAGAAGCAATGAGGAGCAAGATGCCCTTTAGAGCATTGAATATTGTTCTCTGACCTACTAAACCTGTATAGGGCTGACAGTAAATAACTATAGGAAAGTATAAGGTTTGTAGTAATCCATCAGTTACATTCCGATGGCCTCGAATAGGATTTTGAAAATTGACAGCTAGTATCTTGTTAGTTTCTCTGAGTAACACTTTTGCTGAATGGTCATAAATCAGATTTGAAGAGGCCATTAACCCTTCGTTCAACAACCACCTTTCCAGAAGCTTAAATGAGCATTTAATACATTTTATGCATGCTAGTGCCCAGACTTTTCTGAGGCAGTCAAATTTGCTAGCAAGTTCAGAGAACATTGTGAGGTAATAAAGATAGTTTATGGAAAGGAAAAAAAAAAAAAAAAGAATTTAAAAAAGATACCCAATATAATAGAGGTTATCCCAAGAAATTCGATAAAGTATGGTCAAAATGGCTTGACAATGATTCTACTGCATTGATGTCTAATACCCCTTGAGAAAGTAATTATACCTTTTAGGGTTTAGTATCTCTCGGTGAGGTGGGGAAGGCCGAAGCTGTGGGTCTCCATTGGGAATCATAAGCTTCTCCTTGTAATTATGTTATGGTTGCGATAGATAACACACACACACTGGGTTTTGTCTTTGATTATATTTTATCTCTAACCAGTTTGACTACGGCTCCCGCCCATTGGTTTGGCCACCACCAGCCCCCGTGTGGGCATTTTGTTGTACTATTTAAAATGTTCATAAAACAGAATTTTAAAAAATGCATGATTTTTCTGTGTTTTTACCTGCAATTTCTTTCTTTTTTTTTTTTAAATAGTGACAGGCTCTCTTTCATGAGCTACACTGTAGCCATCAGTATGCCCCATGCAGTGTTCAAAAGTATTGAGCACTAAGTACATTACCTGCATCTGTCCAGTATATCTTCTTTGTAACCCAGTCTATAGCCAGTCCTGCAGGACTCTCCAAGCTGGTATCAATGATGACCTAGTGACAAAAAAAGAAAAAAAAAAAAAAAAAAAGACACCTATTTTATTACATATAAAAGTTCTGCATGTTTACACTTAGCTTTTTTTCCCTAGATTTCTCACAATTGTAGGACAGCTTGCAGAATTTGTTATGTTTACCTGTTATAAAATCAGTCAGATCGCGTACCTACAATTGAACTCTATGCATCTTAACTGGAGTAAACCCAGTCTGTTGTTACAGCTGTTAGGAGGCATGCCTCCCCATGTCTGTACAGCTCTTCTCAATCAAAAGCGCAAAAACCACATCTAGCTTTTGGTTATTGGTCTGCAAAATTTCACAGACCAGTAGTCTATTACAGTGACCTTTAGAATACCTAGCCTTGGAGAGATGCGTGACATGGGAAAAGAGAGAGAGAGAGGGGGGGGGGAAAGGAAGAAAAAGAGCGAGGGGGGGAAAGGAAGAAAAAGGAGGGGGGAAAAGGAAGAAAAGGAAGAAAAGAGAGAGGGGGGGAAAAAGGAAGAAAAGAGAGGGGGGGGGAGAAAAAGAGAGAGGGGGGGGAGAAAAAGAGAGAGGGGGGGGAGAAAAAAAAGAGAGGGGGGGAAAAAAAAAAAAAAAAAAAAAAAAAAAAGAGAGGAGGGGGGACGAAAAAGAGAGAGAGGGGACGAAAAAGAGAGAGAGGGGGGACGAAAAAGAGAGAGAGGGGGGACGAAAAAGAGAGAGAGGGGGGACGAAAAAGAGAGAGAGGGGGGACGAAAAAGAGAGAGGGGGGACGAAAAAGAGAGAGAGGGGGGACGAAAAAGAGAGAGAGGGGGGACGAAAAAGAGAGAGGGGGGGACGAAAAAGAGAGGGGGGGGAAGGAAGAAAAAGAGAGGGGGGGGGGAAGGAAGAAAAAGAGAGGGGGGGGGGAAGGAAGAAAAAGAGAGAGGGGGGGGAAGGAAGAAAAAGAGAGAGAGGGGGGAAGGAAGAAAAAGAGAGAGAGGGGGGAAGGAAGAAAAAGAGAGAGAGGGGGGAAGGAAGAAAAAGAGAGGGGGGGGAAGGAAGAACAAGAGAGGGGGGGGGGAAAGGAAGAAAAAGAGAGAGAGAGAGGGGGGAAGAAAAAGAGAGAGGGGGGAAGAAAAAGAGAGGGGGGAGAAAAAGAGAGAGGGGGGAGAAAAAGAGAGAGGGGGGAGAAAAAGAGAGAGAGGGGGAAGAAAAAGAGAGAGAGGGGGGGAAGAAAAAGAGAGAGGGGGGAAGAAAAAGAGAGAGAGAGAGGGGGGGAGAGAGGGGGGGGAGAGAGGGGGGGGGAAGAGAGGGGGGGAGAAAAAGAGAGGGGGGGGGGGGAGAAAAAGAGAGAGAGGGGGGGAAAGGAAGAAAAAGAGAGAGAGGGGGGGAAGAAAAAGAGAGAGGGGGGGAAGAAAAAGAGAGAGAGAGGGGGGGAAGAAAAAGAGAGAGAGAGGGGGGGAAGAAAAAGAGAGAGAGAGGGGGGAAGAAAAAGACAGAGAAGGGGGGGAAGAAAAAGACAGAGAAGGGGGGGAAGAAAAAGAGAGAGGGGGGGGGAAGAAAAAGAGAGAGGGGGGGGAAGAAAAAGAGAGAGGGGGGGAGAAAAAAAAAAGAGAGGGGGGGAAGAAAAAGAGAGGGGGGGGGGAGAAAAAGAGAGAGGGGGGGAGAAAAAGAGAGAGGGGGGGAGAAAAAGAGAGAGAGGGGGGAAGAAAAAGAGAGAGAGAGAGGGGGGAAGAAAAAGAGAGAGGGGGGGGGAGAAAAAGAGAGAGGGGGGGGGGGAAGAAAAAGAGAGAGAGGGGGGGAAGAAAAAGAGAGGGGGGGGGAAGAAAAAGAGAGAGAGGGGGGAAAAGGAAGAAAAAGAGAGGGGGGAAAAGGAAGAAAAAGAGAGGGAAAAGAAAAAGAGGGAAAGGAAGAAAAAGAGAGAGGGGGGGAAGGAAGAAAAAGAGAGGGAAGAAAGGAATAATAAGAGAGAGAGGGGGGAAAAGGAAGAAAAAGAGAGGGGGGGGAGAAAAAGAGAGGGGGGGGAAGAAAAAGAGAGGGGGGGGAAGAAAAAGAGAGGGGGGGGAAGAAAAAGAGAGGGGGGGAAGAAAAAGAGAGGGGGGGGAAAGAGAGAGGGAAAAGGAAGAAAAAGAGAGAGAGGGGGGGAAGAAAAAGAGAGAGAGAGGGGAAAGGAAGAAAAAGAGGGCAAAAAGAAGAAAAGAGAGGGCAAAAAGAAAGAAGAAGAAAACCAACGGTGCTCCATATAATTGAAAATGCTGGCAACTTTATTACTCTGGACAAAAACAGACAGAGTGCCTGTCTAGGACCTCCTCCTTGGTTCTAATGTGCTTCACCCATAAGACTTAGTTTAGTCAATTAAACCTAGTTTTGTGGATGAAACGCGTCAGTAGGAGGAGGCTCCTTGTCCATTTGTCTGGAGTAACAAAGTTGACAGCGTTGAATCAGGGTGCCACCAGATTTTTTTTTTTTTCTTCGATGTGGTTGGCGCATGGGGCACATAATAAGCCCCGGCCTGAGCTCTGGCAATCGGTATCCTCGGAAGATGACCCAGTTATAGGCCTGAGAGCAGTGCACCTCACTTTCTGGTAAACATTTTGACCAAAAAGGGTGTACAAGGCATCTTATATATTTTTATTGCCCTTAACAGAACAAAAACTACAGTGTGAGAGAACTGAAACTTCTGCACGGTTAGAAATAAACCCAGAATCGGTCTTGCAAAAGGTGGAAATTAGAGTAAGAAAAAAAAAAAAAAAAGGGTCAGGTTAAATATCATTAAGCTACAACATGATTTGTGTTGGGAGACTATTTTATTGTTCAGCCATTCTCTTACCTCCTGCCCACTGCCATCTGATTTTGCACGGTTGATGGAGTCTGTGGTGGTGTCGCTCCAATACATATAGTCGTCAGCAGAATCCCAATCCAGTGCCACAGCACTACGAACATTGGACAATGGGATGACAAAATCGGAGAGGTCACTGGTGTCAAAGCTAATCCTTCGGATGTCCGTCCTTCGAGCAAAAAGCAGGAACTTGTCAAGACCTGATCGAAGGTCAAAGGTCATCATCTTAATTCTTTCGGGTTCAAAATGGCACAAAGAGTAATTGCAGGAGTTTTTTTTTTTCTTTAATAGGAAGGGGGTCATTACAATAATTACTGGCTGCTCTCCATTCGCTTACCTATACAGTATATCATGGAGCTAAACAGTAAGTCAATCGTTTAAAAATAGTTTTAAATACAGTAACAGTTTTGTATTGCCCTCTAGCAAACCATTACATTCAATGTTCCATTCTACAACTGTCATCCCCCAAAGTGAAAATGAATATGACTCTTTATTTTTAGATAACACGGGTTGTTCTTTCATCCAGCAATTAATTATACAGCCTTTATAAAAAAAAAAAAAAAAAAAAAAAAAAAAGTGGGTGCTGCCCAACACAGCCAATTCATATCCAACTGTCATCTTCCTTTTCAAATTTGCACTTGACAAGTAGAATCTCAATTGTCTGCTATGGGCAAGGCCCACCTCAAACAGCTTTGCAAATGGCCAGTTTAAACATCTAACAAATTCTCTTTCCAACTGTTCATACACTGTGGTCAAACAGAATTTTGTTGGCACGTCACATAAATCAATACTTCTCAAATGCCGCCAGTTTATAACAACATACACATCACAACCCCCACCACACACCCACACACACACACACACACACACACACATGCGCTTTCCCCACCCGTTAAAACAATGGCACTTACTCAAGGCACAGGTCTTGGGCCCAGTCTTACGGAAACCAGTTGGGCAAGCACAAGTAAATGTGTTACCACTAGGAAGGCAAAGGTGGGAACAGCCCCCATTATCAGTGCCGCATCTGTTTTTACCTGATGGAAAATAAACAAAAAAAAGAAGAGTAAGCCAACAGCTGCCAAATAACAAGACATGATTTTCATGGTATAGATTACATTCAATGTCATTACATTCAATTTTGTATCTACAGAGCATCAATGAGGTTTTCTCCTGTCCACCTCTGCCCCAAACTATGGACAATGAAATAGATAAATGTATAAAACAAGCCATCACAGACCTCCCTATCGGCATGTACAGTGAAGTAATTCATCCTCAAAAATCTTCAGTGATTAACCACTCGCCCTCCGGAAGATTTACCCCACTTAATGACCAGGCCATTTTTTGCTATTGGGCACTGCGCCATTTCAACTGGTAATTGCGCAATGCAGCAATACTGTACCCAAACAAAATGAATGTCCTTTTTTTCACACAAATAGAGCTTTCTTTTGGGGTATTTGATCACCACTGGGTTTTTTATTTTTTTGTGATAAATGATAAAAAGACTGAAAATTGTGAAAAATAACTATTTTCAACTTTCTGTTATAAAAATATCCAGTAAACTCAAAAAGTTAGTCATAAATTTAAGCCAAAATGTATTCTGCTACATGTCTTTGGTAAAAAAAAATACCAATATTTGTGTACCAATTGGTTTGTGTGAAAGTTATAACGTCTACAAATTGTGGAATAGATACTGGAATTTCAACAGCTTTTACTTTGACATTTGACAATTCTTGAGCTGCTAAAATGCCAGGACAGTACAAAAAACCCTCAAATGACCCCTTTTTGGAAAGTAGACACCAAGGAATTTGCTGAGAGGCATGTTGGGTCCATGGAAGATTTTATTTTTTTCCACAAATTTTTGAAAAATGACAAATTTTTTTTTGTACTCAAAGTTGTCACTTAAATGATATATGGCTCATGCATGCCATGGGTATATGGGAAAATACCCCAAAACACATTCTGATACTTCTCCAGAGTAGGAGGATACCACATGTGAGAGACTTTTTGGTAGCCTGGCTAAATACAGGTCCCGAAAATCCAATGACCAGGATAGTACAAACACCTCCCAAATTACCCCTTTTTGGAAAGTAGACAACACAAGGAATTTGATAAGAGGCATGTTGAGTATGTTGCAGATAGCATTTTTGTCACAGGGTTTTGAAGAAAAGGAAAAAAAATACATTTTTGTTTTGTTTTCCAAAAACTTGCAGCAATAACACGAGATCTTCAAAATACCATGCCTCTTAGCAAATACATTGGAGTGTCTACTTTCCAAAAAGGGGTAATTTGGGGAAGGGGGGGTTGCTTCCACTATCCTGGTATTTCAGGGAAAACATTACCCACTCTTCTAACCACTTGAAGACCAAGCCTTTTCTGACACTTTTTGTTTACATGAAAAAATTTTTTTTTTTGCTAGAAAATTACATTGAAGCCACAAACATGGTATACTTTTTTTTAAAGTAGAGTCCAGAGAGACTAAGAGGTTGAGCGTTCAAATTCTCTCTCAAAAATTCAAAGTATTTGTGAAGTGATTTTTCAAATGCAATTTGTTTGGAAAAACTACACTTTTTAGAATTTTAATGAACAAAAACCACAATATATTGCCCAGTTGTTTGATAAAATATAAAAGGTGATGTTATGCCGAGTAACTGGATACCAATGCACATGCACACCTGGAAATTGCATTGCAGGAACAAAAAAAAAAAAAAAAAAAAAAAAAAAAAAGCTATTGCTCCTAAAATGTAATGTTTGCTTTGAACGGTCACATGGTACAGGATGCTGTGATTGGTCTCATGTACCATGTGATATCTGTGGGTCAATCACAGCTCTCCAGGAAGAGAAGCAAAGCTGTTATGAATCAGATTGATATATATATATATATATATATATATATATATATATATATATATATACACATATACATACACATACACATACAACCCACCACTCCTCTGTGCAGCTTATGGAATCCATGATATGTACACGTTCAAAGAAAGAATCGTTATGGTGCCACCTCACCTGCTGGCTG
The DNA here is from genome assembly GCF_062004578.1 of Staurois parvus. Lineage (NCBI taxonomy): Eukaryota > Metazoa > Chordata > Amphibia > Anura > Ranidae > Staurois > Staurois parvus. The sequence goes on along the minus strand of NW_028317955.1, from coordinate 22,665 downwards.
CCTCTGTGGATGCAGGGTGTGGATATCCATAGGAAAATGCAGTTTGCTCCGTATCACCTCTTGGTTTTTTCCAGTGAATTTGTTAGCACTGTTTATGCTTTTGGTATGCCAGTCGGTCCAATACAGGCTGTCCTCAAAAACAGTGATTGCAAAGGGGTGTGGGAGACCTGTTGGGACAGAGAAGCAAGGAGAGAGTGAGTCGTTTAGAAGATGTAAAATGTGCAAGGCAATAGGAAAAGAAAAAAAAAAAAAAAGTAAGGAACCTCTTCTCTAAAACCCAGAACAAAAATGTAGCTATTCTCCCTGGAGCAGCTGACAAGTTATTGGCTGCTATTTTCAACTGAAAATTGGATAATAAGCCAAGTGTCTAAACAATTGCAACCACCATCACAGACTTGTCTTTCCTCCGGTTTCACTATGTGAGGCTGATTATCATTTTGTAAATTCAGCTTACCTTGGCTGATCACAGCCTTGCGATTAGATCCATCCAGATTGGCTCTCTCAATAACATGGTGTTTGGCATCCACCCAGTACATTCGTCTTCCAGCATAGTCAATAGTCAGTCCATTGGGCCAAAAGAGATGCGTATCTGCAATGACGCGTCTGTTGGAACCGTCCATGCTAGAATATTCAATACGTGGTGTATTACCCCAATCTGTCCAGTAGATGGTGCTAGAGATTAAGACAAAAAAATTAATATTCATTCCTTTATAGTATGACAACATTTAAAAGCCCATATAGGGCCCATGAATCAGGTGAGGACACTGGATGCACTACATCCCCCAAAGAATGTCAAAGTACACGGAGCAAGTGTATTACACCCACTGCCGCTGCTCTCCCCCTTGCCTTGCAGGGCATCCCCTTACTAAAAATGAAAGCAAGAGGAGTATAACTACAACAGCTAAAGAACCTGCTAATGTCAACTCACGGACCATCCAACACAGTACTTCTAAATACTGTACAGACCAGAGCTAGAGAAATACAAAGTAACACTGGTATTTTGTAGTCCGTTTCATTCATCTGCAGATCAAAGGGGGTGAGCTTCAATCTGCATGTGATGCCAGTTAAGACAACCTGACAGGCTTAAAAACAAAAACACACACAACACACACACACACACACACAAAACACACACACAAACAAACCAAAAACACAAAAAGAAACCCATTTTATTAAAAAAAAAGTTTTTGTTTTAACTCCTTTATTACCCTTAATCAGGTCATAGACGAGTCAAAAATCAAATGAAAATTCTTATTGATCGTCAGGTTTTCACATCATTAATGTGGCAGCTGCGACACAACAGTACCTGATCCAATGACATTTTTGTTTTTCAATTGACTAAACGTTCGGTTTTTGACTCATCTATGGCCTGCGTTAGTTTTCTCTAATCAGCCCTAATTAACCATTTCTTCCCCTTCTCCCTTTCACTATTACTTGCCTACTTTTTGTTTCAATCTGATTTATCAACGGTTAATATTTAAACCATTTAAACCAATTTGCTTGGTTATTTTTTTTAGTGTTGCATTTAACCTCATTTGCCCCCCCCCCCAATCTTTTTTTTTTCTTTTTCTGCTTTCTATCTCTTTCTTTTTCTCTACTATAGTGTATAAAGAAAAATCTGCCATGCTCAGGATTCTAAGAGTTAGTTTCGCAGTGGACTTCCCTCTTTGACCACCTAGTTTTGACTCCGCACACACTACGTGGGGGGGGGGGGGGTATGTTGCTCTCTATGTATAGCTAGCTCAGTATTTACTTTTTAAATGTACCACTGATGTTCTGTTTATCTGATTTGGTTGGTGAAGCCACATTTTCATGTCATTTCATTGTTACGGTCGCATACCTCGAAATTAAAAAAAAAAAAAAAAAAAAAAAAATGTAAAAAAAGGAGAGAGTGGTTTGTCCCAATATTATACAATTTTGGTAAAGCTAAACGAGAGTTGAACATAAATCATACAATAAGATGTATAATGCAGCCTCTCTCAACCTTTTGAACACTATGTTCACACCTAAGCAGCTGTGCGGGCCACGTTTTGCTCGGGCATGAGAGCCCATTCATTTGAATGGACTCCCGTGCCACGCAGGAAAAGAAGTCCCTGCACTTTTGGAAAACGCAGCCCACACGGGAACCTCGGTTCCCAGTACGGTTGCATTTCCAAGTGCAAGCAGCGTGCCATTAGAACTAATGGCACTCGCCCGAGGGTCCACAATTCTCTGTGCGGGTGGTGCGGCTGCGCGGATTTTCTTGCCGATCCGCAGTGGCACCACCCGCATAGATGTGAACCTAGGGTGAGGAACCCTCTCTTTCATGTTCCTTTGTCCTTCCAGAACAAACATACCCTTCCATTGGGTTTAGTGCTATAGCTCGTGGCTTCTCCAGGTTCTCCCACAGAATTACTTTGCGATGGGACCCGTCTAGATTTGATACTTCAATACGAGATGTGCCAGAGTCTGTCCAGAAGAGCTTATCATGGATCCAATCAATAGCCAGACCACCTGGACAAGAAAAGGAAGACCAATGAATTCAGCAATATTTTTCCTAAGGCTAAACGCTCAAGTCACAAAGCTGCAATATGGAGTCACTGCTGCCTGGTTGATATTTTCAGCTTGTATTGTTGTTTTGGCAAACTTCAAGTGTTATAGTTTATAAAATTAAACCCTCTGTTTTTAGGCACTTTCAGCAGCTGATTTAATCAATCACTTACTGACTATGCAGCTTCTTTATCTAATCCCTGCCTATGTTCTGGTTTAATCTGCTGCCATGATCACTGCCCCAGGTTTATGGGTTCAGGGTGGCTCCTTTCTCTTGCAGCACCTATGGAGTCACTCTTGCATACAGGGACTAGAATTGCATCTCTCTATACTGTGTGCTTTAAACACACAGCCCTGTAGCCTAGGAGGAAAAAAGGCATTCCGTTCCTGCTCCCGCCCCCTTCCCCAAGCTATCAGACTGACTGGAGACTGCACTGTCCACTGTAAAGTCTTTCCTTTAAAGACCAAAAGACCAGAAGTTCAGCAAAGCTGCACTAAGAGAGCAGGGGCCAACAGGATTGAAAGTTGTAAACTACAAGTGCTGGGGTAAGAATTTTAACAAACAGTTGACTGGGGAATGTTTATTGTATTGTGCTCACTGTCTTAAACCAAACAACTGTGAGCATTTAAAGAAAATGTCAACCCAACATTCCATATTCATATGTGCTTGCTGTACCTTGTACTTGTATGAAAAAGTATCCTGTTCTCTTTGTATTGCTTTGTGTGAAATCCCAGGCGTTCCTGATGGCCTCTCTGCTTTCCTATTAAAAACTGACCACACAAAGCAGGAAAACACAGCTAGTCAGTTTTCTGGCTGATTAGACTTGAGCTGAACCAACTTCCCCCCCTACTGCAGAGGCAATCACTGGGAAGACCATTGTACTGCTATTTCTCCACCTCTACCATTTTAAGCTCTTTATGCAGCTGATAACAGAGGGTATGCGGTCACTCGAAAGGAAAAAAAAAAAAAAAATTATATATATATATATATATATATATATATATATATATATATATATATATATATATATTTATTTTGCCTTTCATTTCTACTTTATATTGACTGGGTTGTTTTACAAGGTGAAGGTTCACAGATACATTGATACTACTTTAAGCATTTTTATTGTTCGGTAAGCCAATTCAGCCTAGAGAAGGAGCCTGCTTGTTAGAAGCACTGCCCGGTAAGACGAAGTCACTTCAATATTTGCAAATTGGAAAGGCGCACCATGACCCCATATCCATGGAGTAGGCGTCTCTGAAAGGGCTTCCTTTACTTGCATGCAGTGACTGGAAAGCAAGGTAGCCTCCAAATCAACACCCACCTCCCAAATCAGACCAAGGTCAATTCTTACAGGGCTTAGGGCGTTCTGTCCACCAAGTCACCAAGTAGTGCGACATTCATCTACAGGGAAGTGGGATCCATACAAGAAAAGCAGATAAGGAGAGGATGAAAATCCCCTTCCATCATACTCTGGATGCCGGCAACACTAGCAATAGAAAACCTCCAACAGACCAGAGGAAAGATACCACCAACAGACTCTAGTGTTTGCTCTCCCTTCTAGCAGGGCCCAGCAAGCTGATGGAGGTGGCAACTGTCATTTTAATCGTCTCATTGTGCCGAAGAAATATTCTATCCATCTCTCACTTCTTAATCCAACACACCTGGACTCTCCAGACCCGTAGACACCACCTCTTCCACATTGCTGCCGTTCAGGTTGGCGCTCATAATACGGTCCAGAGTAACGTCCGACCAGAACACCAGCTCATGGCGATGGTGAAAATCCAAAGCGATGGCATTTTCCAAGTTATTGAGAAGCAGCGTGTATTCTGAACGATGAGGCAGAACCTGGCGAATATCAATCCTATTGGCAAACAACAGAACCGGTTCTGGTCCTAGGGAAGAAAGCATATTACAAGTTGCATAATAATATGGTATGATTCAGTGATAGCACAGAAATGCAGTAGGAGAGTAACAGAGCAAACTATTTTTCCCCTAATGGGATTTTAATAAAATGACTGACAAAATGTGACATGTATGCCTTTAAAATACAACTTTTTTTTATAAAAACCATACATACAGTACGGCTTACCAAAAAAAAATCATGCCAACAAAAGCAATATAGCACAACTGTCATACATAAAATCATATCATAATCATTTATATGATTTATGTATAACAGTTGTGCTATATTGCTTTTGTTGGCATGATTTTTTTGTAAGCCATATATATGTATGGGGTTATGAAATAAATGTTCATTATATGTTGTGACATGTATGCCTTTAAAGTCTCATTAGTGGAAGAATAGTTTGTTGTATTCACAGTGTAGGGATGCGGCATGGTTTGGAGTGTACCCACGATTGATTATAGGACAGAAAGTAAGATGTGAACCTTACCCAAGGCCTTGCAGCTGCGCTTGTCTGGTCGTAGTTGGTACCCGCTCTCACAAAAGCACTGGAAGCCTCCTTCTATGTTGCTGCATCCCTGACTGCAATATCCCTCCTCTGCACACTCATTGACATCTGGGTGAAGGAGAATCACAGTTACAAAAGTGTCACATTTATGTCCTCTGTCAGACAACTCACTAACTGGGCACCAAAGGTCACAGTACAAAAAAAATTGCAGGATGTGGTCTTTGAGAAAAAAAAAAAAAACAACAATAACGGGGTCCCGTGACACCAATGATGGGTCACAGTCCTCCCACTGACACAAACTATGGGGTGCTCTTCCTTCCTCTGACACCAAAGATGGAGCATTGTCTATTCCAACTGACATCAGGACCTCTTCTGCTCCCAATAGCCAAAGTCCGGCCCTCTAAAATCCGAAGGACAATAAACTGGCCCTTTCTTTAGAAAGCTTAACCACTTCCAGTCCGGGCACTTTTACCCCCTTCCTGACAGGGCAATTTTCAGCGCTATCGCACTTTGAATGACAATTGCGCAGTCATGCAACACTGTACCCAAATGAATTTTTTACCATTTTTTGAGACAGATAAAGCTTTATTTTGGTGGTATTTATTCACCGCTGGGATTTTAATTTTTTTTGCTATGAAAAAGTCCAAAAATTTAGAAAAAAAAGTGTTTCTTTTTATAAAATTTTGTAAATAAATAATATTTCATCATAAATCTTTGCCAAAATGTATTCCGTTATCTTTTTAGTAAAAAAAAAAAAAAAAAATCCAAATTAGTATATAACCAAAAATTATAATATTTAAACATTTTTTTTTACATTTTTATTTTTTTTTTATATTTTTTATTTATTTTTACATACTGTCACCCTAGCAGTACAGTGTCACCATAGCTCTAGAGTCTGTACTCTCTTCCTCCAGCTCCCAGTCTATAAAGGGGTACAGACTACTCTAGTTACAGAGCTGAAGGAGACATCAATGGACTACAAGCGCAATGACATCACCACACTTGTGCTACAGTCCCTCTGATTCAGATTCCTGCAAAAAAAAAAAAAAAAAGACTGCAAAAGCACCCTCTCCTTTTAATGCTAAAAATGAATGCAGATTATCTGTACATTTGGAAAAGGTGCACCCCAGTTCCATTCACCTTGGCATGACCGTCCATCTTCCATGAGCCTGTATCCTGTCTGACACGTGCACTGTACCAGGCCCCGCACTGTCTGGCATTTCTGGGCGCAGCCCCCATTGTTGTGGTTGCAGTTCTCTTCTCCGGTGCGCGGCCCTGTGGAAAGACATTATAACAAGGTTGGCTCACGGACAAGACAATACAAGAAGCAATGGCACTCGCTGTGCAGAATCCATAAAGCCTGCACCTTCAGTGTTGAACATGGAAATCTGACTGGCTGCTATGGGTTACTAAACATCATGGATTTTAGCACTAATAAAGATACTGTCACTGTGCCCAGTTAGGGTAAAGGACAACCCTTCACCTACTGATTTTTTCAGCATGCTCCATCCCAGCCTTCAGGAAACATCAATAGTACTTCAGAGAACGGGAAATCATGTGACCCCCCCCCCCAACCCATCCTTCCAGCATGCAGCAGTGTTCAGACCTTAGCACCCAATAGCCAGGTTTTAATTTTTTTATGTTTAGGGAGGAGACGGTCATAAACCCAGAGCTTACACGGGTTTTGGGGTGTCAGGGGGGTCACACAGGAAAGCAAGTATCATGGCGGGGGGGATGATCACAATACTACAAGTGAAGAATGGCGTGTTGGGGGTTGCACAGGAAAGGAACGTATCATTGGGGCAGATGAAGGGGTGCCCCTTCACCTCCTCCACCCTCTCTGTATGACCTGTATGCGCTGTATCTGGTGCACCATTACCAAGCTCCATATTTTAACCCCTTTAATACCAGCATGTTTCTTCATTTCCAAAAACCTGTGGCAAAAGAGAAGATCACTTTGGGTTGTCTACTTTCCAAACGGGTATTTTTGGGAGTGATACTTGGCATTTCAATTTTAACAGAAAGTAAGGGAAACTTTTGGGGTTTTTTTTGCCTTTTTCTCCAGTTAAAAAGAAAAAAATAAATTACAGCGGTTATTAATACCACCAAAAGCAATATCTGTCTCAACAAATTGTATAAAATTTATTTGAATACAGTGTTGTATGTCTAATTGTAAGTTACAGTATCACAGCACTGAAAACTGGCCTGGTAAAAAAAAAAAAAAAAAAAGTATTACAGGCTTGTAGTCAAGTGGTTGGAGAATTTGTCATGTCTATGAATGGGCAATGTAAAAAAGCAGCCTCCTTAACTCTTGGTTGACATCTGTGCAGGTGGTGCCGCTAAAAGACCCGCAAAAATATCTGCAGCCGCACCACCCACAGAGGAATGCGAGACCCGCAGGTGGTTGCCATTAATTGTAATGGCACGCCGCCCGCACTGGAAATCACAAACATACTGGGAATCTCTGTTCCCGTGCGAGCTGCAATTTCCCAAGTAGTGCAGGGACTTCTTCCCTGCATGTCCCGGGGCATGGGAGTCCATTCAAATGAATAGGCTCTCATGGCTGCACAAATTGTGGCCCGCACATACATGAAGCATGGGTAAAGAATGCCTAATGCAACAGCACCACTGTGCTTTTTAAATGCACCAGAATAAAAGAATTTTCATCCACGTGGCTGTGATAAGGCCATACCACTACATTATCATTTGGCCCATTTGTTCATATGGAAAAATCAGGGGACAGCTGTACATAGCATAGTATAGAAATACTAACTGCAGTTTTGGTGTGGGCTCTCATCACTGCCATCACCACAATCATTTACTCCATTGCACAGTTTCCTCTGTCCAATGCAGCGGCCATTACTGCACAAGAACTGGTCCTGAGCACACTGTGGGGTCCCTGTGATGGACGAGAAACAAAGAAATAATATGTAAAGATAACAGAACCCAAACAATAGCTGCTTAACATTTTAGGTTTTTTTGTTTGTTTTTTTACACTCCAGACTCCGCCATCAGCCTAACCACTCCAACCTCACCTTCACATCATGCTTCTTCGATATTAGCTGGGTTTGGCCTGACCTTTCCCAGCTGCTGCTACTTCTAAAAACTGCTCACATTAGTTTTCTCCATCTGACCCAATCTTTCACCTTTTCCTTCTAATTCTGACCAGGCCCCATTCACATGGTCTGCCATGACCTCTCTCATTGACCTTCTACAACCCACTCCTCTCTTGCACCTTTGGGTCCCACAGAACTCCACAGAAGTCATGGTTTCCATGTACTGCCCCAATGATAACTGGAAATCCTCAAACAGCTGTATGCAGTTTGGACTAAAATGGCTCTAGAATATGAAGCTTTATGTGCACTATACACCGGGGTTTCTGGGTGCGCATTTGACTGTTGGGGTGCAAAGGAAGAATTTGCACGGCAGCATCCATGGACATGAAACTAGGAATAATCCTCTGTTTTGGGATGTGTGATGGAATGAGACATATGAATACATTCTGTGTTCTAAGAAGCCTATACTGTGCTAGTAACATTTGATTCACGAACACTGCCCGCCTCAGTTTTTTCCTATACGCCTTCATTGTCTGTATGATGGATCTATCATTTTCTCCCCCTCAGTTTAACCGGATTCCTCATATTCTTACTATATGCTGGCCTTGAATACTTTCCTCCTGTGCTTAACCTAACCCCCCCCAGTCTCCGTATTCCGTGGCCTTGTACATTCTCCCCCTACACACAAACAGGTCCTTTATAATTTTCATATTACAAGGCCTAGAAATTCTATGTCGAGTTTAACCCAATCCCATATATTCTTACAATGATCCAACCCTCTTCTGTTGAACTCCATCCCTTACATTCTTTGTATGACCATCCCTTGCTGTATTGTCCTCCTGGGTTAAACTCAATTGCTTACATTTTTAATATGACCCGGTCCTGTACATTTATCCCCTTCGGTTTCAAGGAGACCTGTACAGATAGAGATATGGGGGATAACACTACTTCCCAACTCCTGAAAATGCTAGTTGCCTGGTGGGCTCTGGTTTGGACATTCTCTGAACCACTTGCCAGAACAAGCATGCAACCAGTGAAGTTAGAGCCAAATGATCTGCATATTTGTTCTAGAAGAACAAACAGTGAAGCTAAAGAATCAGCAAACCATTCAGGCAATTAGCATTTTCTTGAACAACTAGAAAATGGTATTAATTACTGTGCTCCAATACACTAGGCCACCTAGATTGTCTATCACCTTACCAAAGGGAATTGCTGCTCATAGCCTGTAATCCACCCATCTCTGGTTTCAGGTGCCAGACGATGGAGCTCATCATCAATGCCCCCACATGAATATATAGCAATGGATACATTAAGGGTAGGCATGCCTGTAGGAAGACCATTCCTTCATGTACCCATTGCTATATTATTACTATATATGCTCCTGCAAAGAGTCCCACAGATTAGAGCTAGGACCGCACTTTACAGAGAAGCCTTGACCAGGTAGTGTGGCTTCCACATACATTTGCAAATGTTTGAGTAATTTGGGTTTTCTGCTGGTTAGCTAGTAGGTGTGCTGGGAACACCTTTGCTTTATTTTAGCTAGGTTTCAAACTTTGGGTGGCAGTTCCCTTTGGGAAGGTAATACAGACAATGTAGGGATCTGCTGTAGTATAGCACATTAATGAGTACCATCCTGTGGCTATCCTTTGATTCAAATACAGTAAGACATGGGAAATGAAATAAAAAAGTAAATAAAGTAAATGGGGGGGGGGGGGGGGGTGATGGGATTAGGGTAGGTAGAAAAGTGGCTGAGCGTTTTGTAGTCAAAAAGGACCGCCAGCCCCTAAAGGAATCCTTTTAGTCAGAGGCATTTGTGATTTCCTCAGGTTTTAGGTTGAGAAGTGCCTCACGGGGATTTTTGCAAAATTGTATTATTCAGCAAATTATGGAATGCATTATAGACATGATTATTTATTACAGGTACTTCTATAGCGCTGTCAATTTATGCAGTGCTTTATTGTACATTCACATTTGTTCCCAACCCTCACGGGGCGTACAATCTAAGATCACTAACTCGCATACATACACATCCTAGGGCCAATTTAGACAGGATCCAATAAACCTACCAGCATGTCTTTGGAGTGTGTGAGGAAAACTGAGTACGCGGAGGAAACCCACGCAGGCGATATGCAAACTCCAGGCAGGTGGTGCCGTGGTTGGGATTTGAACCAATGACCCTTTTACTGTCAGGCGGAAGTGCTAACCATTTAGTCACTGTGCTGCCCCACAGTTCTTGTTTGTACATCTGGTGAACCTGCCCTAAACTACAAGTACCTGGCTCAAACAGACTCAAAAGCAACTGTGACCAGGAGTAAAGGGGCCACACAATTAGGCACCATATAGACATGGGAAATTCAATTGAATATACACTATATTGCCAAAAGTATTGGTCGGCCTGTCTTTACACACATGACCTTTAATGGCATCCCAGTCTTAGCCCGTAGGGTTCAATATTGAGTTGGCCCCGCCCTTTGCAGCTATAACAGTTTCAACTCTTCTGGGAAGGCCGTCCACAAGGTTTAGGACGGTGTCTATGGGAAGGTTTGACCATTCTTCCAGAAGCACATTTGTGAGGTCCGGCACTGATGTTGGACGAGAAGGCCTGGCTCACAGTCTCCGCTCTAATTCATCCCAAAGGTGTTCTATCAGGTTGAGGTCAGGACTCTGTGCAGGCCAGTCAAGTTCCTCCACCCCAAACTTGCTCATCCATGTCTTTATGGACCTTGCTTTGTGCACTGGTGCGTAGTCATGTTGGAACAGGAGGAGGCCATCTCCAAACTGTTCCCACAAAGTTGGGAGCATGAAATTGTCCAAAATGTCTTGGTATGCTGATGCCTTAAGAGTTCCCTTCACTGGAACTAGGGGGCCAAGCCCAACCCCTGAAAAGCAACCCCACACCATAATCCCCCCTCCACCAAACTTTATACTTGGCACAATGCAGTCAGGAAAGTACAGCTCTCCTGGCAACCGCCAAACCAAGACACGTCCATCAGATTGCCACAAAAAGACCAATTGGTCAATCCAGAGAACACGTCTGCACTGCTCTAGAGGCCAGTGGCGGCATGCTTTACACCACTGCATCTGGCGCTTTGCATTGCACTTGGTGATGTAAGGCTTGGATGCAGCTGCTTGGCCATGGAAACCCATTCCATGAAGCTCTCTGCGCACTGTTGTTCTAATCTGAAGGCCACACGAAGTTTGGTGGTCTTTAGCTATTGACTCTGCAGACAGTTGGAGACTTCTGCGCACTGTGCGCTTCAGCATGTGCTGACCCCGATCTGTCATTTTACGTGGCCTACCACTTGGTGGCTGAGTTGCTGTTCCCAGTTGCTTCCACTTTGTTATAATACCACTAACAGTTGAGCGTGGAATATTTAGTAACAAGGAAATGTCACGGATGGACTTATTGCACAGGTGGCAACCTATCATGGGACCACGCTAGAATTCACTGAGCTCCTGAGAGCGACCCATTCTTTCACAAATGTTTGTAGAAGCAGTCTGCATGCCTAGGTGCTTGATTGTATACACCTGTGGCCATGGAGGTGATTGGAGCACCTGAATCCAATGATTTGGAGGGGGAGACCAATACTTTTGGCAAAATAATGTATGTTTCAGGAACTGATTTTGGTTGCATTAAAAACTGGCAATAAGCAATTTTGAAAAGACATGTCAGAAGTGGCAGCCTCCATGGCGATCTCAGTATAGATTTCCTTTAACCCAGCCCCTTATATTCTCAGTATGACTTGGCCTTGCACATTCTCTGTTATAACCGATCCCTGGCACTGTTAATATAACCTGGCCTTGTACATTCTTTTCCACAGTATAACCTGATCTCTTACATTCTTAGTATGACCTGACCTTGTGTACTCTTCTCCGTTACTTCCTTGCCTTCTTACTCCCCCTACTCAGACAGTTCCTACTCACCAGTCTTCTCACATCCCTTCTCGTCACTGTTATCAGAGCAATCGTCCTCTCCATCACACCTCCAGGAGAGGCGCACACAACGGCCCGTACCGCAGCGGAACTGGTCTGCTGTGCACACTGAAGTTGCTGTGGGGATACAACACACAAGACGATCTTCCATTAGATACTAAAGCAATAAAATACAGATCTCTGATAGGTAGTCCGGTTAGGATCCATTATATATTGATGTAAACACTCTGAACACTCTACAGGATGGAAAGTTTTAAACATTTTCTACTATAAATGGCTGAAGAGGAAGGCCACTACTAGACATCACTGTCTACAGAGACAAAGGAAGGTCGCCCAACGTGTATGTACAATGGGGTGATAAAGGGTGCAATCACACTTGTGAATGCACTCTGCCTGCAGTTATATGGAAGAACCCCAGTGTGTCTTCCCACGATTAGCTGTGAGAGGAAGCCCTACTGAAAGCAATGGAAGGCTGCTAGCTCTTGCAGTCAATTTCGGCCAATGGCATGTAATCTGTCACCCTGCGATTACACGCAAGTGATCGGCCCTGGACGCATTCAGTGAATTTCAGCAGGAACCACTGGTCAGTTTAAGTGTAAAATCAATGGTCAGCTACCAGATGCTACAAAGTTAGTGGCTGATCAAGTCCACTTCAAGAGTTCCTATATACAGTGAATGTTTTGTAGCAGGGGATAATGTATATGTTTAATATTTTATCTTTTGAAATTTGCATAGCTATTCAACCAGTAAAACCGTCCATGCATTCAATCTGCTAACTGGGGCATATTTAAATGCTCTCAGGCTATTTGCTCTACAGGTTGAAAGTTATTAAAAGTGTTACTAATGTCTGAATTTTTCTTTCAATTAAAATAAACATGGTATACTCATCACCCGTTCTGTGCAATGGTATTGCACAGATCAGCCCTGATCCTTCCCTTCTCAGGTCCCCTGCCGGCGATTTCGGCTCCTCCTCTTTGTGTGTCTCCATAGGAAGCGATTTGCTATGGGATACACGCTGCATGCATGGTCTCGACCTGTGTATCTAGGGAGCCACGCTCCATAGACATACACAGCGGGAAAAGCCCAGCCCCCCAATTCCTCTTCACTACATTTGATTGATAGCAGCAAGAGCCAATGGCTCCTGCTGCTGTTCGAGTCCCTGTGTGAAGAGGAAGATGGGGGAGAGGAGATGCAGCCAGACACAGAGCTGATCTCTTCTTCCCTCTCTTCTTCAAACAGGGAAGGGGGAGCACAAACAAATACAAAACACTTTTACCCTAATGCAAGCAATGCATCAAAAAGGTAAAAAAAAGTTTTCGTTTTAGTACTACTTTAATTTATAAAAAAAAAAAATGGCTTGGGAAAAATCCAACAATATAGCCAGTAGATGAAGCTAAGAATCATAGGAAATACGTATTTATTTCAACTCATCATCTAGTACAGGCTTTGAAATTTCCACTTGCCTGTTCGCCAATGGCGAGTGGAAATTATGGTGGGGGCGAGTGTCCCCCAGGGCCGTCTTGCTGAGCAGGCTCGGAGCTCAGGCCGGATCTGTCATTGGCACTGGGAGCCGTCAGACTGCTCAATAGCTGAGCGCAGTGAAAGCAAAGGAAAGAGTGTGTGCTGTGCTCTCTGCCTCCCCCTAGAGTGCAGCACTCGGATCTGTGAGTGAAGGTAAGGAAGTACTGCAACTTTTTATAGGGGGGTGTGTGCATGTACATGTACATGTGTGTAGCTGTACATGTGTCTGCGTGTATGTGTGCATGTACATGTACGTGTGTCTGTATGTACATGTGTGTATATATGTACATGTGTGTGTGTGTGTGTACGTACGTACGTACGTACGTACGTACGTACGTACATGTGACTGTATGTACGTACATGTGTCTGTATGTGTGTACATGTGTCTGTGCGTGTGTATTTCTGTGTATGCGTGTCTGTACGTGCCTGTGTGTGTATACATGTGTCTGTATGTGTATGTACATGTTTTTTTTGTGTGTGTAGGTGTGTGTGTGTGTATGTACATGTCTGTGTGTTTGTTGGTGGCGAGTAACTCTAAGGCCTTGGCTAGTAGCTCAGGACCTGAAATTTTAAGGCCTGATCTAGTACCATATTACCCCATTAGCACAGTACAAAATGTGGATAGCTATTTATCCAGTAAAAGTGCTGGTACATTTGTAAATGAGGTCCAACAAACTGGACTTGAATTACTGTGCAGAAGTCTTCTTTATGGTACTTACTGCAGTTCCTTTCATCCGACTGGTCATCACAATCCGCATCTCCGTCACAGCGCCATCCAGAATTTATACACAGGCCGCTATTGCACATAAATTCTCCTGAACGGCATGGCTGATGCGATGCTAAGGTACAAATAAAAAAGGCAAATGGATGTTTCTGTAATATCATTAAGAAGAACTGCAAATAGGAAATGTGTGTAGTTGCGGCATAAACAGCAGAGAACATCCAGGCTCCGGGTGATAAGAACAGACAGCGGCAGCAGGTGACGGCTTGACTGAGGACCAGATCAGACAAGAGGTACAAAGAACCCGGAGGAAGCCGCAAAGAACTGATAACTAGGTGAGACAAAACGTATCGGCAGCACTTACAGCAATCAGATTCATCAGACCAGTCTCCGCAGTCATCGTCCCCATCGCAGTGATAGATATCCAGGATGCAGCGGCCATAGGCGCACTGGAACTCCTCTGCACTGCAGCTAGGAGCAGGAACGTCAGAAGCTAAAATAGAAACCAAACCAGGTTTATAAGCATTACTGGGAGCAGTCAAGTGCTATAACTTGCATCAACCAATTAGAATTCAGTTTACTGCAAGTCAAAATCTGGGATATGCAAATATTGTCAAAGTCATGTGTATTCTTACTCCTGTCTTGGTGTATTTCTCATAGATCTGTGCAATAATCCAGTGTGTAGGAGTTTCCTGATAGACCAGTCACTGCTGCTCTCTCTCCTTGTGCAGGGTGACTGGTCTTGTCTCCACCCCTCCTGTCATTTTCTGCAGGAAGTCTGCAATGGGTGAATCGGCTAGGCCCCTCCTACAGCTTTGCTCTCCGCACAGGCCATATACAGCACAGTGACCATGTCACTGCTACTTTTACAAAGCAATGTCTGGGTTTGCAAAAGCATTAGGTGCACACCTAGTGGATATCATTGGTGGCTATGGAGGAATATATTTAAATAAAAGCTTTGTATGCACAAAAATCAGCTTTAAAGTGGAACTGTAGGCTGTAAAATGTTTAAAATGTTGTTAGAAATTACGAGGCCTGTTTAAGCTTCTGCTATTTATAGGTAGAGGAGTGCACTGTGTGTACAGGTTTCCTGGAAGGGGAGTGGAACTTTGGTCTCTGCTGTAATGTTTCCAATGGTGGTGCTCCTGCCCCCTTGTCGTCAATGGTGGTGCTCCTGCCCCCTTGTCGTCAATGGTGGTGCTCCTGCCCCCTTGTCGTCAATGGTGGTGCTCCTGCCCCCTTGTCGTCAATGGTGGTGCTCCTGCCCCCGTTGTCAATGGTGGTGCTCCTGCCCCCGTTGTCAATGGTGGTGCTCCTGCCCCCGTTGTCAATGGTGGTGCTCCTGCCCCCGTTGTCAATGGTGGTGCTCCTGCCCCCGTTGTCAATGGTGGTGCTCCTGCCCCCGTTGTCAATGGTGGTGCTCCTGCCCCCGTTGTCAATGGTGGGGCTCCTGCCCCCGTTGTCAATGGTGGCGCTCCTGCCCCCGTTGTCAATGGTGGCGCTCCTGCCCCCGTTGTCAATGGTGGCGCCCCTGCCCCGTTGTCAATGGTGGC
The DNA here is from genome assembly GCF_062004578.1 of Staurois parvus. Classification (NCBI taxonomy): domain Eukaryota; kingdom Metazoa; phylum Chordata; class Amphibia; order Anura; family Ranidae; genus Staurois; species Staurois parvus. The sequence continues at coordinate 6,940 of NW_028317955.1, read as the reverse complement.
GCCCCTGCCCCGTTGTCAATGGTGGCGCCCCTGCCCCGTTGTCAATGGTGGCGCCCCTGCCCCGTTGCCAATGGTGGCGCCCCTGCCCCGTTGCCAATGGTGGCGCCCCTGCCCCGTTGCCAATGGTGGTGCCCCTGTCCCGTTGCCAATGGTGGTGCCCCTGCCCCGTTGCCAATGGTGGTGCCCCTGCCCCGTTGTCAATGGTGGTGCCCCTGCCCCGTTGTCAATGGTGGTGCCCCTGCCCCGTTGTCAATGGTAGTGCTCCTACCCCATTGTCAGTGGTAGTACTGATAACCTATCTGCACTCACAGATACCTTGGCAACCAGGAAGGATCACAAGTCTTGTTGGGTTTTTACGGCTATCTGGGGCACTATTAGTGAGATTTTCTCCCACTTCCTGTTCTGCTGATAACCATTTCACAAGACAGAAAATTAGGGAAAATCTACAGGAGTAACAGAAAAAAAAAAAAAATCTGAAAGAGGCTGCAGCGTTCACCTACTCTACTAAAGAAAAGCATTTATTTTCTGTTGGAGAGTTACCTTCACTTCCCATCTAGAAAAAACATGGTTAGCACGACAGAAAGGGAAAACACAGACAAAAATGTTGAAAATCTCTTTAAAAGCAAAACTCCAGTTAATTTTTTTTTATTTTCCCATGTAGTGGGGCTGTGCCTGCTGTGCACAGGTTAACGGCGCATTTTGTCCAGGGGTGCACAGAAAGGCTATCCTTGCACAATCCTTCGATCCTCTGGAAAACAGCACACCCCTATGTTCAGCAGTGGACTGTTCCTGCAGTCCTCACTTCCAGAGCTTGTCTATGGGCATTATGACATCAGGAACAGTCCATTCACAAGACCTCTAGTGTACAGGGGGGGAATGACAGGTCTTGCTCTCGGAGGATCAGAGGACTAAGTAAGTATGTCTCCACTCTCCGAACCCCTAAAGAAAAATGAGCATTTAACCCATGCAATGTTTTTTTTTTGCTCACATTTCTTCTCTAACCACTTGCCCTCCTGAGAATTTACCCCTTTTCCTGACCAGGCCATTTTTTTGCGATGTGGTACTGTGTTATTTTAACAATTGCACAGTCATGCAACGCTGCACTCAAATGAAATTTTATGTCATTTTTTTTCCCCACAAATAGATCTTTCTTTCGGTGGTATTCGATAACCTCTGTTTTTTTTTTTGTGCTATAAAACAAACCACCATGACAATTTGGGGGGAAAAAAAAACCCCAAAAAAACAAAAAAAATAAGTAAAAACACAAACTATATGTTTTACTTTTTGCTATAAAACATATCCAGTAAAAAAAAAAAATTGAAAAGTAACATTTCTTCATAAATTTAGGCCAAAATGTATTCTGCTACATGTCTTTGCTAAAAAAAAAAAAAAAAATCCCACTAAGTGTATATTAATTGTTTTTTTATTATTATTATACAGTATTTATAAAGCGCCAATAGTTCGCTCAGCGCTGTACATTACAAAGGGGGACAGAACATGTGACAGAACAATACCAATACAATGCAAAACATGAGGGGATCGAGGGCCCTGCTCTTTCGAGCTTACAATCTAGAAGGGAGGGGATGGTGGTACAGGAGGAGATAGCTGTGGGGGACGGAGTGGTAGGAAGAGTGGAGGGGGTCGGCAAGTTAGCAGGGGGTGGGGTAGACTTCCCTGAAGAGATGGGTTTTCAGGGTGCACCTAAAGGAGAGGAGAGTAGGTGATAATCTGATGGGTTGGGGCAGGGAGTTCCAGAGGATGGGTGACACCCTGGAGAAGTCTTGGAGGCGGGCATGGGAGGAGGAGACCAGGGAACTAGAGAGAAGGAGGTCTTGTGAGGAGCGGAGTGTGCATGTTGGGCGGTACTTGGATATTAGGTCAGTGATGTAGTTCGGGGCAGTATGGTGGACAGCTTTGTACGTCAGTGTTAGGATTTTGAATTTGATCCGTTGCGCAATCGGAAGCCAGTGGAGGGATTGGCAGAGGGGGGTGGCGGAAACGGAGCGGTTGGAAAGGTGAATGAGTCTGGCAGCCGTATTCAGGATCGACTGAAGCGGGGATAGCCAGCGGCGAGGCAGGCCAGTGAGGAGGGAGTTGCAGTAGTCGAGTCGTGATATGATGAGGGAGTGGATGAGCTGTTTAGTGGTTTCTGGGGTTAGGAACGTGCAGATTTTGGCGATGTTGCGGAGGTGGAGTCTGCATGAGTTTGTTAAAGATTGGACTTGGGGCTGGAAGGATAGGTTGGAGTCCAGAATGACACCCAGTACTCTGGCCTGCGGGTTTACATGAAGGTTACAGCATCTACAAATGGCGGTATATATACTGGGATATTAATTTGGCAAATTGGATGCTAGATATGGATCCTTATCTTCCATATTATTATTAGTGAGAACATCATTCTTTCTCTATGGCTTCAGAAGCTCTCTGAAAGTTAAAGTGGAACCTCACCCAAAAGCGGATATTCCGTTTTTCTTCCTCCTCCCCAATATTTGGAATTTTTATCTGGGAGGGGGAGAATACCTTGTTTTCAGAGGTACTTGCTTCTACTTCCGCTCAGGCTGCCTAGGCAATTGGAATGGAAATCTGCACCTCCCTCACACTCAGAGCCTCTTGGGACAAGTCACAGTTCTCAGGAGGCTGTGGGACCGTTCACAGGGCACAGCACAGCTTGCACATGCACAGTGGGGATCCGGCTGTGATTCAGGATGCAGAGTCACAGCCGGCTTCCCACAGTTGACATGCTGGTGTCGGTGACCCAAACAGCGGTGAAGAGCCGGCCTGGGTGAGGGCGGTGCTGGATCCATGGACATGTGTTTTTTGTTTTTTAAAAAAGTCAGCAGCAACAGTAGCTGCTATTACATTTTTGTTTCCAGGGTGAAGAACGGCTTTAATTGCCATTCGATTTCTGGAATATTTGGATTTACTTACGACAATTTTCTTCATCCGATCCGTCCTTGCAGTCTGTGTCTCCATCACAAAACCAGTGTTCTGCAATACAGCTGCCATCAGAGCACCCAAACTCCTTCTCTGAGCATTTCCTCATATCTATGGGAAGAGATACAAGATACAAAGATTGGATCATATTATGACCTTCTAAACCAATGCAAGCACAGAGACAGGTGCAACAACAAATGGACAGAATTATAGCTCACATTTATGGAATTCAATTTTTTATCATCATCCATCAATCATCATCCATCCCTCATCATCCCTCACCATCCACCATCCATCCATCAACCATCCATCCATCCATCAACCATCCATCCTCCATCAACCATCCATCCACCATCAACCATCCATCCATCCATCAACCATCCATCAACCATCCATCCATCCATCAACCATCCATCCTCCATCAACCATCCATCCACCATCCATCCACCATCAACCATCCATCCATCAACCATCCATCCATCAACCATCCATCCATCATCCTCCATCCATCATCCTCCATCCATCATCCTCCATCCATCATCCTCCATCCATCATCCTCCATCCATCATCCTCCATCCATCATCCTCCATCCATCATCCTCCATCCATCATCCTCCATCCATCATCCTCCATCCATCATCCTCCATCCATCATCCTCCATCCATCATCCTCCATCCATCATCCTCCATCCATCATCCTCCATCCATCATCAGGATCATTTATAGTGAAATTTCAGGTTTTACTCAACAAAACCACCTTTTCATGACAACAAACTTCTTCCATACAAGACCTGTGCTCACAGCATAGAGATCGATGATACAGCCGTTATCTGTCATATGCATTTCACCTTTTGCCGCCTACATGACGGTCTGCTTTGGGCTGCTTTCATGCTGCTCCAACAAAAAAAACGCATATGCATTTTTTCCGTGTTTCCAGTGCATTTTCTGGGTGCCTATTACCAAGCATTCAACTGTGAAACTTAAAGGCGACTCAAGAAATGCACCAAAAAAATGCGTTTTTGACATATTTGCTATTCGTTACAATGAGGACCTGCATTTTCGGTGCAGTTTTGAAAACCGCAGCAAAAGATAAAAGCAAGAAGGAATTTTCAAAATGCACTGCACCCGCAGCACAGGGATGTGAGGAGTTTTAAATGGATTGCAATTGTGCTTTGGTTTTAGCACAGCATCAGCGCATCAGTCAATTATATCAATTTGGAGCTCATCTAATAGAACAGGGGTTCTCCAAACATTCAAAACAAAGGGATGGTTTACTGTACAGACTTAGCGGGGTCCAGACTGTAGCCATTGAGTAGAAAAGCTCCTGACATCAGTGGGAATAAGCAATGGCCCGTCTTTGGGTGTCGGTGGGAATAAGCAATGGCCCGTCTTTGGGTGTCGGTGGGAATAGACAACGGCCCGTCTTTGGGTGTCGGCGGGAATAAACAACGGCCCGTCTTTGGGTGTCGGCGGGAATAAACAACGGCCCATCTTTGGGTGTCATTGGGAGGAATTGTGCCCCATCACTGTTGTCATTGGGCCCCATTACTAGTGTCATTGGGAGAAATTATGCCCAATTAGTATTAGTATTAGTTAATGAAAATAGTGCCCCAAGAGCCAGATAGAAGTAAGCAAAGGTCCGTATCTGGCCCCGGGGCCACAGTTTGAAGATCACTGTACTAGAGGGAGCTCTGATGTGATATTCGCTGCTTAACAACTGTTGGGATAAGATTCCAGCCACATAGGAAGGGAATGTTCTTAATGAGTCAACAGACATACATGCACAGTGAGAAGGAACAGTAAAGTACAAGCACCGTCTAACACTGCAAAGCAGAAGTAGAGTTATTAAGCAAACCGTGCTGCCCTCCCATAGAGATCTGATGATCAGCAGCTAGAGAAACACTGAACTCCCTGCTTGATGTGGAACTACACTGCATCGGAGCAACACAAATGCGATTTAAATCATTTTTAATATTTGAAGTAAACTCACCCATCTATCCATACCTCCATGATTTCTTTTGCTGAGAAGTCATTTTGAACACCCCCCCCCCCCACCTCTAGGATTTCTTAAAGTGTTACTAAACCCACAACTGTAAAATCAGTCTGTATTTGCAGTAAAGCATGCTTGTTATACTCACTGTGGAACCTAAGGGGTTAATCCTCTGCATTGTGGAAAAAGGCAGTTTGATCCTGTCTTGTCTGACCCCTCCCCTTCTTACACAGTCCCCAATCCATCAGCTGTAATACAGAGCTATAGGAGGCACTCTGCAAATGCCCAGTTTAGTGAGTATTGCATGTGATCAGCACAGGGCCAATCAGCACTGTCCAGACAGAGGACCAGGGGTCATGAAGACTCATAGGACAGTCAGAGAAGAATGGAAACTCCTTCTATAAGATTAACCAGTGCTCAGCTGGACACTAACAGAAGTCACAAGACTGCTATATACTGTTGATGAGAAAAGGTATTTAGCAGTTTATATTTACTAAAATAACTGCATTTCCATGTTCTGTGTACTGTGGGAGACCAGGTATAGTGAATGCAGGGTCCTGGGTTTAGTAGCTCTAAGTAAGGGCAGGTGATTCATTTATCTTCTGGAATCCATCTGCCCTTAGCTCAAGCATACAGGCAGGAAGGGGTGTGCTTAGCTGAGAAAACCCCTCTCCTCTCCTGAAGAACCCTGGGGTGTACGACTGTTTTCCTAGGTTAGAAAACCAGAAGCAACTGAAATAAATGGATAGGTAAATATTATATTTACTAGTTTTAAACTTTATCAATGCTAGCAGCATGCGGTTGAAAAATAGTCTTGAGGAGAGAGTGAAGTTCCACCTTACTGTGAACTTTGCACCTAAATAAAAAGGTTTGTTTTTTTTAGTGTGCCGCCGCCCCCCCCCCCCCTCCTTTCCTAAAACGTACATTAACCCCCCCCCCCAAAAAAAAAAAAAAGTATTGGGAGAAAAGTTAAAAAAAAAAAAAAACATACTTTCCTTTCTCCTGACTCTTGCCCATGCAGCCTAGGTTGGGGTAATGTCACCATTTTTCCCATGAGATATGGGGACTGGGGAGTAGCTCATATCCCACAAGATGATCCTGCGCGGTGCTGGAGAGTCTTCTCATGAGATCTGGGCTACGCCGCAATTGGTGACATGACCCCTCTGCAAGGGGAAGAAAGGGAAAAGACAAGTATATCTACCACACCTTTTTTTTTTCAGAAGTTGAATAGAGTTTTGTTTTACGAAGGGTCTGAGGTGGAGTATATTTGCCCCCAGATTTTTGGATTTTATGGAGGTAGACTGGGTGCCTATCTGCAATTTGCTAGTTTCGCAGTAGACGGGAGTTAATAGTAGGGGACACTCCCTCCCGTATGACTAATAAAGTGTAGCAGTGAGGTTAGGGCAGGGGTCTGCAACCTTTAAGACATAAAGAGCCACTTGGACCAGTTTCCGAGAGGGAAAAAAAAAAAGACTGGGAGCCGCAAAACCATTGCAACATTTAAAACAAATCCGACACGGCATATTGCAAAAAGCGCTCTGGTCATGAAGGGGGTTTAAGGGCCCAGTAAGCAAAGTGTTAATCAGGGCCACAGTGTATCGTCATAATCACAATCATAGCCTTAGGTCAGTGGTGGGCAACCTTTTTTTTCAACTGAGCCAAATCTCGCCAAAACCACGACTGAAATTTATTTTGAGAGCCACATTTTTAAAACTGAAAATACATCCCCCATATAGTAATTCATCCCCCATAGTAATTCATCCCCCCTATAGTAATTCATCCCCCCTATAGTAATTCATCCCCCATATAGCAATTCATCCCCCATATAGCAATTCATCCCCCATATAGTAATTCATCCCCCCCATAGTAATTCATCCCCCATATAGTAATTCATCCCCCATATAGTAATTCATCCCCCATATAGTAATTCATCCCCCCTATAGTAATTCATCCCTCCTATAGTAATTCATCCCCCCTATAGTAATTCATTCCCCCTATAGTAATTCATTCCCCATATT